>NW_024104822.1:0-31904 GCF_003945595.2 Pipra filicauda
TCTCCGCCTGGCGGACACGGCCGGTACTGCAGCCCCGACACCGCCGGCCCGCAAAGGACCCCCCGCGCCCCCCGCGCCCCAGCCGCAGCTCAGTAGAGACTCTGCCCTTAGGGGGAATTCTTACAGGTTCTGCCCTTGTCCATTTTCCTGGAATTCCACTGGCCCACACGACAGGAACAACTGCAGCTGCTCTGGAATCATCCCAGCCCGCTGGGTGCCCTGGCAATCAGCTCCCAGAGTGCAACGAGGACACACTCAAGGCTATCTATCCAAAGGATCTGCCAGCACTAGAAAGTTTCTCACTATCCTTCTTCCAGGAGTAACTCAGGAAACTTGGTTTGCCAAGAGCCTCCAGGATGATTTCCAGCTTTTGTGGCTCTCTTTGAACTATTTTTCCCATAACTGTAGCTGGGACCATCACCTGCCCTTGTTGGACCTGTGTCTGACCAGGACATGTGCAAACCAAATGCTGGGGACTGGAACACACACCTGGCACTCCTGCAGCTCTCACAATTACATTCCAGAGAAAACAGCCAATTGGACCCTCACTGCTCATTTCTTAATCCCTATCCCACACTTCTTTGGCACTTGGAGCACCACTTTTAGAACCCAATTCCAGCCCATTAGAGAGCTCCATGTCTAGCAGGGACAGGTACCCCTGGGATACTCTCAGCAATGCCTGAATCCACTGTAGGGACCTTGCTTTGAACTCCCCAGGGCTGGGCACCCAGAGGATCTCCCCGAATAATCCTTTTGGTGTGGAGTCCTCGGGGTGCCCCAGCCTGGGGGGCACCAACAGCACTGTCCCTCCAGGGGGCCCAATTTGGTCCCAAGGCTTCAATGGACAGCCAAAAAGGGATTGCAAGAGTCCTTCTTTGGAACCTCAAGGACCCAGAACACAAAGGAAACCAAAGACCTGATCCCAAGGCCAAAGAAACCTCCAAATCTGGACTCCCAGATTAAGATCCCAAACATCAAATAATACCCCACCCAACGGGGATGGGGAGGAAGCCACAAGAAGGCCTCATTTCTAAAGGCAAGGGGGATCTTGCCTGTGTCCCACACCGGTCCGGGGATCTGAGGCCCTTCCCAAGGAAATCTCGGTGCCGGTGTGAAGGCCCAGAGATCCCTTGGAGCCACGGGAGAGCAGGCACAGAGTCCCTCCCGGGGGCCAATTCTGCTGCCTGAAAACAGCTCTGCAAAGAAACCTCTCAGACTCAGCTGGTGAGTTTTAGAAGCCAGGCATTCCCACACACTAAGAGATTTTAAGAGCTCACTGACTGAAAAAACATCGAGCTTTTATCGTGGACATCTGACCTCCCACAGACAGCTCCTTTCCCCTCTCAGTACAAAATGATTTCCGTGGCAGCATTTCATAGGAAGTGCCCGGGACCCCCAGACTGTGCTTTCCAGAACAGAAAAGAAACAGAGGGAAGGAGCTTTGCACAGGTGGAACACACTCCAGAACAGACCTGACTTTAGGGTTGTTCTTTGGGTTCAAATCCAGCACCCAAAAACTCCAGCAGGAGAGCTGGCCCGTGACCCGTTGGACCCTGAAAATCCATCTTACCATGGGCTGGAGGCAAATCCCAGTTGGACGAGTCCCTCGTGCCTGCAGACGCCTCCGGATCCTTTCTATCCCGACAGGAGAAAGGGGGACCTCGGGGACACGGTGGCACTCGACATCCTGCTGAGAGAGGGGCGGGTGACTCCGCCGGCGCCATTTTAGAAGGGGCGGTGCCGCTATCTTAGGGCAGGGCAGAGAGTGACGAATGACGCCACCGGCGCCATTTTGGGTAGGGGCAGTGCCGCCATCTTAGGGCAGGGCAGAGAGGGGCAGGTTATCCGCCGGCCGCCATGTTGGGTAGGGGCGCTGAGGGGCGGGAGCGACGCTGCTTCGGCCATTTTGGTTACAGGCAGCTGAGGGGCGCGCCGGTCAATTTAGGGCACGAGCGGGGAGCTATAAGAGGGAAGTTCTGCCTACATAAAATTTTTCGTAATTTGTTATTCACTACTTTTTTTTTTTTTTTTTTTTGGGCGTTACGGGGTGACGCTTCTGCTTTTTTTTTAATACAGGCATAATAACATTATTATTTACCTAATAACACGTAAATGTCACTGCGGGGTGCCTCATAACGGCGCTTTCCCTGCTCAGAACGACAGACTCTGCTCCCGGCTGTTATAACTTCAAGGCAATCGTTATTTAACACATCAAGTGAGTAATTCCCCGCTCCCCGGGCGCGCTGAGGGCGGTCAGGCGGTTGCCATGGTGACCCGGCTGCCGTGAGGCGCGGCGGCCGCGCTCTGCGGCAGTGCCGTAAGAGCCGGCGGTGTCACCCGGCCGGGGCCGCTCCCGGGCCGCGGCTCCGGGACGGGACAGCGGGACGAGGGACCGGGAGAGCCGGTGAGAGCGGGATAACGGGGCATGGAGCGGGGCCGGGAGAACGGGGTGGGCACAGCGGGAGCGGCCGGGCGAGGCCCCGGCGCGGGTGCTGCGGGGGCCGCCGGCGGCTCTGCGGTACCGGGACGCGGGGATAACGGGAACGGCGTGCGCGGGAGCCCGGGGACAGGGAGACACGGGTATCCAGCTGTCCAGGTGCCCATGGCCCCAGGTATCCAGGGACACAGGTATCCAGGTGCCCAGTTATCCAGGGGTGCAGTTCTCCAGGTGCCCAGGATTGGAGTCCAGATTTCAGCAAGTTTCACCCCAAAACAAGCCCCGGGTTCTTAATGGATGGGGCTTCCGAGGGGTCAATTAACTGCAGTTTGGAGTCTCAGATTATTATTATTATTATCTCGTCCTCTGCCTTGCTGTGGAACCTCCTGCGTATCCAGGGAAGTGTTTTAATTGTCTTCCCCCAATTAGTCCTTTTTCTCTGTGCCCGAGTGATAAATAGAAAGTGTAATTTGTAATTAAATTTAGAATAATCGAGTTTTTATAAAATGCATAAGCAGCCCATTAATAGCTGGTTTGTGCTATTTAATGCTATTTTGCAGTATTTTTGGGCAGGTTATTTTAATGTCCACAAGTATCCTAATGTTAATTCCTCATTTAATGGCAATAAAAGTGTTTGGGAAGAGCAGCTTGGCTTGATAAAGGTGTTTAGGTGAGTCTTGGCTTCAGTATTTAATATCTTGCACTTCAAAAAATCAGTTTAATGCCTTCACTCAAATAAGGAACTGATCCCAGCCTGTTAAATCTGCCTAAATCCCAGCCTTAAACAGAGCAGTTCAGAGAGTCACCCGATTATTCTATCAGATGAAGATGTTATTTTTAATTTTTTTTGGTTCATTTGCTAATCTGAAGAAGTATTAACAGGAAGCACTTTGCTAGTGGCAACTCCATTTTTCCCACTGAAGTTCCCTTTTCTGCCGGAATCCGTGGCTTCCCGAAGTTATAAATAGCTGGGATGTGGGAATTCATGTGGAATAACCCCCTGGCTGCTTTTTTGGCCCATCTGGCAGCAGGACAGCGTCGATTTGCTCCTGTGAAAAAAGGAAATTATTGATCTGTCTGGGACAAAAGGGGAGTTTTGGTGCTCTCTGGGGCCGCAGTCACCGTTTGCCAGGGGCCGAGCTCTGCAGTTGGAATTCTTTGGGAATTAAGATGTGGTTTTTCCTCAAAAGAAAGCTTTTCCTGAAGGCCTTGAGGCACCACAGGAGAAAAGGAGAAGGAAAGAGGTAGTTCTGCTTTTCCCTCTCTCTCCCCCCAGAGCCTTGGTTTGAAATATCAGGGGTTGGAAGAGACTTTTATGTTGTTTATTGGCATTTTTCAGCTCAGTTTTAGTCATTTATGGTTCATTTCCTCCCCAAAATCGGGTGGTAAAAGAGTGAAATGGGTATTTTTGGTTGCTTTGGGTGGTTTTGTTGTTCTGTTGCATCTGGACACCTTATTGCTGGTTTTATTCCGTTTTTATGATGATTTTGCTGTAAATCAAGGAGGGTTTTTAATGGTGGCTCTTTCTGTATTGGTTAAAATTTTTAATTAGTTTCTATTTGTGATTTTCTGTTTGTGATTTATATTCATGGTTGTCCAGACAGAACAATCGATCCAGCGTTGCATAACAAATTAACACTGCACGGGCAGGTGATGGGGCTTGCAGTGGAGCAGCTTCCAAAAGATTCCATACTTGGATTTTTAGGTCTTTTATTTCTAATTTGATTAAATTCAAGCTCTCAATGAAATAATTTTTAATTAACAGAGTCCGAGGAATGAGTTGCCTTGTTCTGAAGTGGCATTTTTTGTGATCTTAGTGATTGGATGATGTGGATTTTGTGGAGTGAAGTGGGAGGCTCCAGGGAGCTGTGTTTGTAAAATATTTTAAAATATTTCTTCAGTGAATCCTGCTTTGTGCTCCTCTAAATCAGAGGTGTGAGCTGGGACATTCAGAGCATAACAGGAGTGCTTAGTTATTTATTTAACACAACCTCGTGGCCGATAAGAAAATGTCAGTTCTGAAAACTTGGAGCTGGGAGTGTTGCTACCGACAACAGAGGCTTGTTTTGGGATTTAAATCTCATGCTAATGCAACTGGATTTTATTGCCACAACTTGAATTTCTGTTTTCTTTCCACTTCCCGGCCACCGAGACAATTTTGGCCTCGTGGCAGCTCCAATTTCCCTGTGTTGTTTGTGTCAATATCTTTATAAGATATCCCAAATGTTGCCATAAAGATAGGGCTGGACCTGTTTCCTGCTGGGTAACGGCCAAAATCCGCTTTATCAGTGGATCTCACACAGCTGGTTTCACCGGGATATTCTGTATTCCGACGGGCATATCTGTACAATCAGGTGTTTAATGCTGTCAGTAATATCAGATATGGAATAGCAGGGGTAGAATGATAGCAGGAATATAATAATATCAGGGATGTATTGATATCAGGGATGTATTGATATCAGGGATCTAGTAACATCACAGATATAATAACCGGGGCTTCAAACATTTGTTAGTTCAAAATCACTCCGAAAAGAGCGATTTTGGCCAAACTCTCCACATGCCCAGGGATGTGCTGTTTGGGGCCTAGATGGATAAAAAACCTGTGGAATTTTACCAAACGTGTGAGGGGATATGTTTTTCCTGGACAGTTTAAGGAACGCAGTTCGGTCCCTGAGGGCAGGGGAAGGCCCTCCCTGAGGGCAGGGGAAGGCCCTCCCTGAGGGAAGGTGAATGTGGTCCCTGAGGGAAGGTGAATGTGGTCCCTGAGGGAAGGTGAATGTGGTCCCTGAGGGAAGGTGAATGTGGTCCCTGAGGGAAGGTGAAGGCCCTTCCTGAGGGCAGGGGAAGGCCCTCCCTGAGGGAAGGTGAATGTGGTCCCTGAAGGCAGGTGAAGGCCCTCCCTGAGGGCTATCTGAGGGGTCCCTCATGGAGATGCCGTCGCTGTCATATCCGGCATTCCCGACGCTGGCTCTGGAGGGTTTCCCGGTGCCCGGTGCCACGTTCCCGGTGCCACTGTGTTGCAGGCCGGCGGGCGGGATGGCCGGGAACAGCCTGGTGCTGCCCATCGTGCTGTGGGGCCGCCGCGCCCCCACGCACTGCGTGTCCTCCCTGCTGCTCATGGACGGCGCCACCGTCATCGTCACCGGCTGCCACGACGGCCAGATCTGCCTCTGGGACCTCAGCCCGGACCTGCAGGTAAGAATCCCCTCGGGAATCGCCGTTCTTTCCCCGTATCCCATCTATCCCTGCCTTCCCAAGCCATTCCCCTTGTCCTGTCCCTCCATCCCTTGTCCCAAGTCCCTCTCCAGCTCTCCTGGAGGTCTCCCCTTATTTATAAATATCCAGAACTTGTCTTGTGCAACAATAGTTTCCCCCTGTCAATTTTTTCATTCAAACTGAACCAACTTTATAGATTTTGTTGACATGAGTTTGCAAATTGCCTTTTTTTCCAGTGTTAAGTAGAAACTCTTTTTCAAGGTTATATATCCACAGCTATGCTAATTAAATATGTGTATATTAATAGATATATAATATATAAAATAGAAAGCTGGCATATGTGTCTTCTGTTTTTCAGAGTGGTATTTTGACTTCCCCTTTTCTTTCCCTGCTCCCAGATTAATCCCCGAGCTCTGCTGTTTGGTCACACGGCCTCAGTTACTTGTTTATCCAAGGCCTCAGCTTCCAGTGAAAAACAATATATAGTGAGTGCATCCGAGAGTGGGTGAGTTTCCCAGCAGTTTTGATCTCCACAACTGTCAAATCATGGAAATCTGTCCCCAAATTATCCGTATTTCCACGCTGGGGCTGTGTTGGATTTTTTTTGATCCCTAAAAAAAAATTTATCAGCAAATACATTTTATTTTTTCAGTGGTTTTATTTGCTAATCAGAAGGTAGAGGAGGGAAGGATTTCTTATGCAGTTCATATGCAAGGAATGGTTCCAATGAAGTTCCTCCCAGTGTAGAGGGATTTTGAAATGTTTGGAAGCCTGGCCTGGTTTCCCTGGAGTTTTAGGGAGATTTTTTTTGGTGTTTTTAGGGAGATGTGCCTGTGGGATGTGAACGATGGGAGATGCATCGAGTTCACCAAACTGGCCTGCGCACACACGGGAATTCAGGTCAGTCCTGGAAGGATTCCAGAGCTCTGGGCATCCCAAACATTTTGGTTTGGATTAAAAATGAAGGAATTCCTGTCCCACCCGGGGTATAATTTCTGTGTCTTGGCAGTTCTATCAGTTCACAGTCGGCTCGCAGAGGGAAGGGAGGCTCCTATGCCACGGGCATTATCCCGAAATTCTGGTGGTGGATGCCACCAGCCTGGAAGTTCTTTATTCCCTGATATCCAAGATCTCTCCTGACTGGATCAGCTCCATGAGCATCATCCGATCCAACAGGACACAAGGTGATTATTTCTCACTCCTGGCCTTGGTGGCTCCCAGGGGTGTTTGTGGCCTGAAGTTTTAGTTTCTCCTGGGTGTATTTGTGCACTCAGTGGAGAATTCCTTGGGATCTCATCCTGGTTTCTGTGTTTCCCAGAGGACACCGTGGTGGCCGTTTCCGTGACCGGCATCCTGAAAGTCTGGATCATCACCTCGGAAGTCAGTCGGCTCCAGGTAAACTGCTGGATTAGTGGGATTTCCTGGAGGGGTGTTGAATTGTATTCCTGTTGTTTCTGGTCCTTTCAACCCCCTGAAGATATTCTTCTTCCTCTTTGCCAGCTGGAAAATCACCTTTGGGAATTTTGCTTTAGCGATCCCGAGTTCCCAGCAGGACTCCTAATCCTTCCCAGAATCCCAAATTCTCAGCGGAACTCCTCATCCTTCCCAGAGAACTGATTGCAAAATTTAGAGGAGGAGAATCTCCAGTTTTTCCAAATCTGCTTTTTATTTGTTCTGATTTGGGTTAATGTTTGCTGAGCAGAGGATCCAGTTTTTTAGGAATATTCCTTTTTTGGGATTATCTCCAACTCCCTGTGTCCTAATGAATAAAAGTCTGAGATTTACTGCACGTTTCAGACCTCTGGTAAATTAACTCCTCCCAGAAACCCCTTGGAAAAGATGTTTAGCAACTTAGGGAAAAATAAACTTATTTTTTTAAGTTTATTCCACGGGAGTGGAATCTGCTTTATCCCACTTTCCTACCTGGCTGCAAGGTGATTCCCTGACTAAATCAGCACCACTAATCCATCCTGCTGGGGAATCTGGGAGACTTAAGTGACCAAAGAGGAGACCACGTGCCTCCTGCAGATCTCCTTAGGAGGAATAATGGAATCAGAACTGCTCCGAGCGTTCGGGTTTCCCTCGGAAATCAGCTGTGGGGCGCCTCAGGGAATGCCAGAGTCTCTATTCCGTGGGGTCTGAGTTCGATTTGAGCAGGAAAAGAATGATTTTGGTGTTGGTTTTGGTTGGTTTTAGGATACCACGCCCGTGTTTGAGGAGGAATCCAAGCCCATCTACTGCCAGAACTGTCAGAGCATTTCCTTCTGCGCCTTCACCCAGCGCTCGCTTCTGGTCGTGTGCTCCAAGTACTGGAGAGTAAGGCAGCAACCCCTGGGGCCTAATTTAATTAAATTACCCTGAAACATTCAGAGCAAGATGCTCCAAGTCCTTTCAGTGTGGTTCTATTTACATATTTAATGCATATTTAGATATTTAATCTAAATCTCCACCCACGGGATCGGAGCTGGAGGATCTTTAAGATCCCTTCTAACCCAAACTATTCCATCATTCTGGAATATTAAACCCAAAATTTGTTCTCTAATAGATTCCTGACACCCCTTTTGTTGTTTCTTCCCAGGTTTTTGATGCTGGGGATTATTCCCTCTTATGTTCAGTTCCCAGTGAAAACAGTCAGACCTGGACTGGTGGGGACTTTGTGGCAGCTGACAAAGTGATTGTGTGGACAGAGGATGGACAAAGTTTCATCTATAAATTACCAGCCAGGTAGGCAAAAATTAAATACTCCCATTTATTTCATCTGGAGGGGAAAAACACTGAAATCTTGGGCCAGTGCAAAAAACTGAAAATAGGCACATAAATATGAAACTGTGCCAGAAATTTTAAATTGGGCATCAGAGAGGTTAATGACAAGAGGAAAATCCAAACCTTCTCTCGTGACATCTTCATGATGTGCAAACATCTTTGTTCTGGCTAAAGAGACAGTTTGATGTTGAACTCCTTCCTCACCCCCTCGTGATCAGAGCACGAGGACGGGAGCAACATCCACGTGCTGATGCAGCAATCCCTCTGTAAATCCCAGGAATTTGACTCCTTTCTCCTCCTCCTCACCCCCAGCTGCCTCCCAGCCAGCGACTCGTTCCGCAGGGACGTGGGGAAAGCCGTGGAAAACCTGATCCCACCTTTGCTGTACAGCGTGTTGGACAGGGCAGAGAAACAGGTAAAACAGGAGTTTTTCCTCATGGACTGCAGGAGTTTCTGGCCTGCTTTTAAAAGGCACAGTGAAAACTGTTGAGGTGAGCATGTGGCCTGAAGTTGCTGATTGATTTCTTTTAATTAATTTATTTATTTTTTTAACAGCTCCTGATATGTCCTCCAGTCACTCGCTTCTTCTGTGGCCAGGGAGAGTTCTCCTACAAGCTGCTGATCCAAGGAGACTCCTCGGGGAGATTGTGCATCTGGAGCGTGCCCGACGCTCTGGAACAGCGAGAGAGTGCAAGAGGTACCCGATGAACAACCTTTTAACAGTTTTAGGTGTGTTTTGGCTGGACAAAGCCCTGCTGGTTCTCTCAGATATCCAGAACGTTGGGCTTGAACTGTAAGAGTTGCAGTAACATCATTTGATAACGCACCATCAAAATCTTAATTGGGTTTATTTAAGAGTTACAGCAGCTTCATTTTTACATCAATGCTCAAAATCTTAATTAGCTTTATCCTCTTAGCCAGAACATTAATTTCCAGCCTAGAATCATGGAATGCTTTGGGTTGGAAGGGAGCTCAAAGCTCCTCCAGATGTACTAGCCCAGGCTGCTCAAATCCTCCTCCCTCCTCACCCCTTCCTTTTTTTTTTTCCCCTTCCTTTTTTCCCAGGCCTGCCAAGCACCACCTCCATCTCCCTGCAGGAAGCTTTCGACGAGCTGAGCCCTCGCCCCGCGGGCATCATCGACCAGCTGAGCGTGGTGCCCGGGCTGGGCGAGCCGCTGCGGGTGACGGCCAGCGTGTACATCCCGGCCCACGGGCGCCTGGTGTGCGGCCGCCAGGACGGCAGCGTGGTCATCGTGCCCGCCACCCAGACCGCCATCGTCCAGCTGCTCCAGGGAGAGCACATGCTCCGCAGGGGTACGGGAAAACCGGGAATCATGGAATCATGGAATCGTGGAATCATAAATCAGTTGGGTTGGAAGGGACCTCCGACATCATCAAGTCCAGCCCTTGATCCAACCCCGCCGTGGTTCCCAGCCCATGGCACTGATGCCACATCCAGTCTGTCCTTAAACACCTCCAGGGACGGCGAATCCACCACTTCCCTGGGCAGCCCATTCCAATGGCTGAGCACCCTCTCTGCAAAGAAATTCTTCCTGATATCCAACCTAAACCTCCCCTGGCACAGCTTGAGACCGAGCCCTCTTGTCTTGCTGATGGTTGCCTGGGAGAAGAGACCAACCCCCCCCGGCTCCCCCCTTCTGTCAGGGAGTTGTAGAGAGTGAGGAGGTCTCCCCTGAGCCTCCTCTTAATGTAAAAAAAAAAAAAACTAATATTAAAAATTTTTAATTTTTAATTAATTCTCTGAGAACATGGATTGCAGTGAGTCTGTTCCTTCAGAGAACTGATTTCATTTATATCACTTTATACCAAAACAATTTTTATTTCATGTCAAAAAATACTAATCTTCATCCCCAATCCCCAGGTTGGCCGCCCCACCGGACGCTGCGGGGCCACCGGAACAAGGTGACGTGCCTGCTATACCCTCACCAGGTGTCCTCCCGCTACGACCAGCGCTTCCTGGTCTCGGGAGGGGTGGACTTCTCCGTCATCGTCTGGGACATCTTCTCGGGGGAGATGAAGCACATCTTCTGCGTGCACGGCGGCGAGATCACCCAGCTCCTCGTGCCGCCCGACAACTGCAGCGTGAGTGGGGAGTGGAGGGTGGAATGCTCGAGGTGGAGCCGGGGCTTGGAAGGGCTGAAGTTAAAGGTCTTAAAAATAAAAAAAAATAATAAAAAAAAGAGCTTAATTATTATGCTGTTGTCATTATTATAGTAATAGGAATAATAATGTAGTGTGCACATAAAATATAATATATCAGGTGTTTTATTGTGTGTGTTAAGTTATATAGTATTATATATAGTATGTAGTGTGTATGTATAGTATATATAGCATATATATGTATATATAGTATCTATATATAGTATGTATAGCATATATATGCATATATAGTATATGTATACATATATAGTATATATAGCCTATATATGTATATACAGTATATATATATTCATACATATAGTATCCATACACATATATGTAGTGTATATACCCTGTATATGCACATATCGTATATATATATAATATATATAATATATGTTATCTGTGTACAATTACATGCATTATACATCACTATATATTATCTTATTCTTATACATTTCTATGTTATTTTAAAAACAGCTTAATTCTGGTTTTTATGGCTTTGTTCTCCTCATGTTTTAATTATATCAAGGATTTAAAATATTGCCAAGAGTAAATTTCCAAGGCAATTTTGCCTCGTATACCGTGGCTGAGTAAGTACAATTTCATGAGCAAAATGACATTAATTGCTTGGAAACCACCTTTTGTCTGATTTTGCTCACTGTGGAAAAGGTTTTGATACCAACAATCTCTGCATTATGATTAAGATAACTTTTTAAAATTTTTTTTTTGATTTAGGCCCGAGTGCAACACTGCGTCTGCTCCGTCGCCAGCGACCACTCGGTGGGCCTGCTGAGCCTGCGGGAGAAGAAGTGCATCATGTTGGCCTCCCGCCACCTCTTCCCCATCCAGGTCATCAAGTGGAGACCCGCCGACGACTACCTGGTGGTGGGCTGCTCCGACGGCTCCGTGTACGTCTGGCAGATGGACACCGGTGAGCTCCCGCACGCCCGGAATCCGTCCTTGATCCGGGCAAATCTAGATTGGCCGAGGGTTCCAAGGGCGGAGTTAAAGCCGGGGGATGACACTGAGCTGGATGACACCAAGCTGGGGGGGAGTGTCGATGAGCTGGAGGGCAGGAGGGCTCTGCAGAGTGACCTGGACAGGCTGGAGAGTTGGGCTGATTCCAACGGGATGAGGTTCAAGCAGGCCAAGTGCTGGGTCCTGCACTTGGGCCACAACAACCCCCGGCAGCTCCAGGCTGGGACAGAGGGGCTGGAGAGCAGCCAGGCAGGAAGGGAGCTGGAAGTTGGGATAGACAGGAAGCTGAACAGGAGCCAGAGTGTGCTCAGGTGGCCAAGAAGGCCAGTGGATCCTGGCCTGGCTCAGGAACAGTGTGGCCAACAGGTCCAGGGCAGTGATTCTTCCCCTGGACTCAGCACTGGTGAGGCCACCCCTGGAGTGCTGTGTCCAGTTCTGGGCCCTCAGCTCAGGAAGGGCTTGGAGGGGCTGGAGCAGGTCCAGAGAAGAGCAACAAGGCTGGGGAAGGGACTGGAGCACAAGTCCTATGAGGAGAGGCTGAGGGAGCTGTTTCTTCTATTCAAATGTCTCCTTTATCTTACTGCATCTTAATTTATTACCTCTAGGCCTATTATATGTTTCTTTTACCATCCTCTTACATTTTGGTCCAGTAGGTAGAACAGAACGAGCGCAGATCGTTTAGATGTGCCAAGATCATTAGCAGGCCCCAAATTTCCCAGTTAACTCTTCTGGGCCTGGCCTCCTGTTTCACCCAGGCTCTCCCAACCCCCCCTGCAGGCGCCCTGGACCGGTGCGTGATGGGCATCACGGCGGTGGAGATCCTGAACGCCTGTGACGAGGCCGTGCCCGCCGCCGTGGACGCCCTCAGCCACCCCGCTGTCAACCTGAAGCAGGCCATGACCCGCCGCAGCCTGGCCGCCCTCAAGAACGTGGCCCACCAGAAGCTGCAGACCTTGGCCACCAACCTCCTGGCTTCCGAGGCCTCCGATAAGGTCAGTTGGCTTCTGGGGCAGCACCCGGAGCGTCCGTTCCCTAAAGGAATAAAACCTGGGAAGTCTCTGTTGTTGTAACTGGAAGTCTCTGTCGTTGGAACTGGAAGATCCTCAGGCACTCCACCTCTGCCCTTTCCATGAGGGAGTATTCCCAATATCCAGCCTAAACCCTGAGGCTGCTCCGCTCCCAGCTTCTCCCATTTATCCCTTTTTTTTTTTGCCTTCTGCTGTTATGTCCTGCTTGGAAAGAAGTGTCCCTTAGTGAGAACATTCCTTAGGAACACCAGCACCATCCTAATTCCATAAAAACACATGAGCTCAGCCTTGGGTGCTGCTATTCCTTCTGGTTTCCAGTCTCCTTTCGTGACTTTTTTCAGCTTTTATCTCCTCTTCCCCTTTTTTTTTCCCCCTTGGGAGGAAGGGAAAGAGGAAGAGGATGGACTTAAGGAGTGGAATGACCCACAAGTGGTGTCTGGGTGAATTTGAGGAGCTTCTTCTCCGGCAGCATAAATTGATTCTGTAGTTCAGTCTCCAAACCTGAAATATTTCATGTGGTTTAATAATAATGACAAAAGCTTGGATTTTTGTTGTTCCTTGGAATGTGACTGATCTTGTGGAATTCAGGAGAAAGAAATGTGAACTCGTGTCTTCCCTGGAGAACTTCTATTTATCCATAAATGTCTGAGTTGAATTTCTGTGTTTTGAGGGTTTCTCCGTAGAAATTTCCATTTGTTCCCTTGTTTTTTTTCCAGGGGAATTTACCCAAATACTCCCACAATTCCCTGATGGTCCAGGCCATCAAGACCAACCTGACAGACCCCGACATCCACGTGCTGTTCTTCGACGTGGAGGCCCTGATCATCCAGCTGCTGACGGAGGAGGCGTCCCGGCCCAACGCCGCCCTCGTCTCCCCGGAGAACCTCCAGAAGGCCTCCGGCGCCTCCGACAAGGGCGGCTCCTTCCTGACCGGCAAACGGGCGGCCGTACTCTTCCAGCAGGTCAAGGAGACCATCAAGGAGAACATCAAGGAGCACCTGCTGGATGACGAGGACGACGAGGACGACGCGCTGAGGCAGAGGAGGGAAGACGGCGACCCGGAATATCGCGCCAGCAAATCCAAACCGCTCACCCTGCTGGAGTACAACCTGACCATGGACACGGCCAAGCTCTTCATGTCCTGCCTGCACGCCTGGGGCCTCAACTCTGGGCTGGACGAGCTGTGCCTGGAGCGCCTGGGAATGCTGAAGCCTCACTGTTCCGTGTCCTTCGGCCTCGTGTCCAGAGGAGGCCACATGTCCCTGATGCTGCCCGGCTACAACCGGCCCGTGGGCGGAGCGGGCGGGGAGCCGGGCGGGGAGCCGGGCGGGAAGGTGTCCGGCGCCGAGGGACCGGGCAAGGGCACCTACGGCGTGTCCCGCGCCGTCACCACCCAGCACCTGCTCTCCGTCATCTCCTTGGCCAACACCCTGATGAGCATGACCAACGCCACCTTCATCGGCGACCACATGAAGAAAGGGCCCACCAGGTGGGATTTAACATCTTCTTTTGGGTGGTTTTGGGTATATTTTGTGTGTTGGGTGTGTTTTCCATCAGGAACCCTTTGATGTGTCTCCCCATGGGTGTTTTGTGTTTGTCTCTCCATGGATATTTTGTGTTTAGGCCACCCAGACCCGGCACCCCCGAGCTGGCCAGAGCGAAGCCACCACCCCCTCCCGTTTCCAGCCAAGGACAAATTAAACAAGGTAAAATATCCCATTCTTTGGAACCTTTGGATCCATCATTCCAGCTCCTGACACACCAGATTTATCACCTGGTTATTGAGCATCCAAATATTACATGGGAGGAAAAGGCAGTGCAATGTAGAGTGATATCCACCTAGATAAAATTATGAGTGATTAATAATATCCACCTAGGTAAAATTATTAATAATATCCACCTAGATAAAATTATTAACAATTAAGACCTTTTTAAGAATCATTCCCAGGTGCTGGTTCTGCCACAAAGTCATTCCCTGCCAGGGAATTTTTGCCACTTTATTCCCAGGGATTTTTTATCTTTCCCAAATATCCAAGTCTCTCTTACTGTCTCTTCAGCTGCATGTCTACCTCTCACTTCTTGGAAAACCTGGAATTCTCGTTCAGTTGACCATTGTTTTTTCAGTTTAATATTATTTTTCAAGTTGAATATGAAATTTTTCAGTTGAATATTTTAAGTTGCACCTTCTCCTTCAGTTGGAATATTTAAGTTGAAGGTTCTTTCCCTTCTCCAGCGATTACTAACCCATTTTTCTGCTGCTTTTCCTCACTTGCCTCTCTTTTTTTTATCTCTTTTTTATTCCTCCTTTTGCTCTGCAAGTTGCTCCTGCTGCTCCTTCTAACCTGGAATCTGGGCACTCTGACACTGCTCCTCCTTTACATTCCTGTTTCTTAGTCAATGAAGGTATTCCTTCCTCACTTTTTCTATTTATCCTTTCAGCTAAAATCCTTTATCACTGCTGGGACACTTTAATTTGATTTATAAAGGAGTTTTCCTTTGCCAGGGGGGTGGGTTTGCTCTTTCTCTTAGCAAACGAACCAAAGAAAAGCAAGTTTCCCCTCATTTAAATCTGATTTTTGGTGTTTTTTAGGAAGACTTGGGATGTATTTAAACTACTTGGGGTCGGTGCTGGAGATAATTTGATCTAATAAATATTTATGGCCATTGTGAGAAACATCTTCCTGCACAAACACCCTGTGGGCAAGTTGCTTTAAATCTGAATTTTTATCACTGGTGTATAAATTCCTGCTTCCATACATCTCTTAAACTGGAAATTCCTCCTTTGAATCCTTTTTTTCAAAGGAAAATTGATAGAATTTCTTTAGCACCGTGGTGAAAAAATTCACATTTTTGTGCCCAAGAAATTAAAAATTGCTGAGAAATTAAAACTTGTAGATTTATATGTTCACCTGAGGTATTTTTCAGGTCAGTGGCTATAATATTAAATATCTCCTAATCTCTTACTAAATAATTGTTGCCTGTGGAATATTTCCCAAGCATTTGTGCAGTTGGAGCTCCGGGTGTTTCTGCAGAACCCAGAGTAGGAATTCACCCGGGTTCAAATCAGATTGAGGTGGAAAACCAAGGAAAGTCAGGACAGAAAATTCCATGTAATCCTTAAAGGGATAATAATTCCTGAGGTGGCTGTCATTTCTTTATAATCATAATTTAATTATAATGTATTTGTGTTGGTGCTCCAGGGATAAGTCGATTCGCGTGCCGCTCGGCTCGCTCCGGTCGCTCCCATCCCTCTTCCCGCTGTTTTCCAGGCTGGAGCCAGCTGGCAGCCATGCACTGTGTGATGCTCCCGGACCTGCTGGGCCTGGAGAAGTTCCGCCCCCCTCTCCTGGAGATGCTGGCGCGCCGCTGGCAGGACCGATGCTTGGAGGTCGGTCCCGCGCCGCGTTTGCCGGCTCCCACTTCTCCTTCCCTTTCATAAAGCCATTCTTTCCCGCCCCACATCCTCCAGCTTGGATTTCTGATGGGACAAGGGGAGTTTTTGCCGTCCCTGCAGGTGCGGGAGGCGGCGCAGGCGCTTCTCCTGGCCGAGCTGCGGCGCATCGAGCAGGCGGGACGCAAGGAGACCATCGACGCCTGGGCCCCCTACCTGCCCCAGTACATGGACAGCGTCATCTCCCGTAAGGAAGGCCGGGAAAACCGGCCAAAAGACAGGGAGAACAGGGGGGAAAGCCCCTGGGAATGCGCAGTTATTCAGGATATTCAAATATATCAGCCCATTCCGGGGGGGCGGAGCGACTCTCGCCAAAGCCGTCCCTCGACGGGCTCCGGGTTTGGAGTTTTCAGGGGTAAAAAACCGGTAAAAATGGATGTTTTCCTCTCTTTTAACCCCAAAGTGCTTATTTTTCCGGAAATCAGCTTTTTTTCCTGCTGGAAAAGGCACTGGGAATCCAGAATTATTCATGATCAGGTCATTCCGGGTGATTGGAGCAACTCTGGCTCCTTCAACAGGCCTCCAGGTTTGGAATTTTCAGGGGGGAAAAAAACCAGGAAAAATGGGTATTTTCCTCTCTTTTAACCCCAAAGGGCTTATTTTTCCTGAAATGAGCTTTTTTTCGCCCACTGGAAAAAAAAAATCTTGGTTAAATCCAAATTGATTTGGGAAATCAGTTCTCTAAAGGAACAGACTCACTGCAAGCCACATTTCTAGGGAATTAACTCTATTTTGAATATTAGTATTTTTTGACATGAAATAAAAATCATTTCGGTGAAAAGTGATATAAATGAAATCAGTTCTCTAAAGGAACAGACTCCCTGCAATCCACATTCTTAGAGAATTAACCCTCTTTTTAATATTAGCATTTTTGACATTAAATAAAAATCACTTTGGTAAAAAGTTCTATAAATGTTATCCCATGTGATTTATTATAAATTTAGGGGTGTTATTCCCATTTTTTTTGAACTCAGAGAAGTCAGATATTTCAGCAGGTGGTATTTTAATAATTCCACTAATATTAGGGAATATAACTGGGAATATAATATATTTCTGTCATTTCCCATTTCAGGGAATATAACTGGGAATGTCTTGATTTTTTTGGTCTTTCCCTGCAGCTGGAGTGCCCACAGAAGCTGCTCAGACTGGCACTGCCAGCCCAGAATCCGTGGGCACAGAGGGCAAAGTGCAGGAGGAGGAGCAGGACCTGGGGGATGATGATATTGCAGCGGGTGAGCCTTTAATTATTATTATTTTAATTTTATTATTATTTTAATTTTATTATTATTTTAATTTTATTATTATTTTAATTTTATTATTATTTTAATTTTATTATTATTTTAATTTTATTATTATTTTAATTTTATTATTATTTTAAATTATTATTATTATTATTATTATTATTATTATTATTATTATTTTAATGGCTTTGGAGCCCCTAAATCGTCCCACAACCCATGTTCAGCTCATAGTTCTTGAGGAATAATGACTTTATTCTGATTTTTTACATCATATCCTGCTGGTGACTCTTAGGGAGTCTGTCTTCAAATGCTCCTTTTAATTGCTTTTATTATCATTTTATCTTTATTGTTATATTAATGATATATATATTAATGATATATATATATTTATTATAATAAATATGTATTATTATATTATCATATTAATTGCTTTTATTATTTTTAATTTTATATTAATTATATGTACTTAATCTAATAAATATTTATTATTATATTTGTTATTATATTAATTGCTTTTATTATTTTATTATTCTATTAGTTATATATTTATTATAATAAATATATATTATCATATTGCTATATTAATAAAAATAAATTAATAAAATTACTTAATATATTAATTATATTATAATAATTTTTATTATTATATTAATTGTATCATTATATTAATTATTATAATTTGGTAAGTTGGGTGTATTTTGAATTGCTTTTATTGTTATTATTTTATTTTTTTTATTATTATTCTATTAATTGACAGATCTTCTTATTGTAGTCCCACCTAACTGAAGTCATTTTAAATTCATTCCTGAAGTGATTTATTCTATTTTTCTGTGCATTATTCCCTTTTTTTTTACTTGGACAAGTCAGATATTTCAGCAGATGGTATGTTAATAATTCCAATAATATTAATTTTTACAGATATTTCAGCAGGTGGTATTTTAATAATTTCAATAATGTTAGGGAATATAACTTGGAATATAATATATTAATATAATTTCCTATTTCAGGGAATAGAACTGGGAATATAATAAATATATTTATATAATTTATGATTTGAAATCCAGGCTGGATTTTTCCCTCCGGGAAGCAGCCCAAGGTGAGGGATTATGGGAACAGCACAAAGAAAAATGGGAAAAAAATGAGAATTACTAGATTTTAGAATTCCCAGGCACAGGCTTCTTAACTCCCTGCATTGCCAGCTTTCTGGGTGTCTCCAGGAGGGCAGAAATTCCCAAAATTCCCGCTGCTTTTGGCCCTTCCAGGCAGGAATTTCAGCTCCCGAAGCTCCTCCCGTGCTGGGCCAGCGGAGGGAGCTGTGGCTGCAGGAATGGCTGCACTTCCAAGCATTCCCAGTCCTTTGCCAGCAGGAGGTTTGGGAATGAGGAACCACAGGTTGGATCCAACGTTTTCCCTCTTTTCCTGCCTTTTCCTCCTCACAGTTCCTGGGATTTCTGGCTCCTGATTTCTTTGGAGCGAGTCCTCTGTGCTCAGCAAATCACTTTATCCCCTTTATCCATTCCAACTCTGCATTTCCAATATTCCTGTATTCCCATAATACTATGGAATGCTGGGACTAAATCCCAGCTATCCCTGTATTCCCATAATACTGTGGAATGCTGGGACTAAATCCCAGTGGGAATTAGGGGGTGGAACCACAGCCCTGAGCTGGGTGGGGTCGGTCCCGCTCTCCGGGACTCTCCGTGCCGGTGGCCACGGCCGCGGTTTTGTTGGATCAGGATCTCCAGGGCTTGGATTTGATGTTCCATAGGGATTTCTGGATCTCCTCCGAGCTGGAGTAGCTACTCCAGCCTGGGAATACTCCGAGTTTGCACCTGCTTGGAAAATAGAAAGCCCCTCCCATAAAACCGCTCCGTGCCTTAATTCCAATCCAGTGATTCCCCTTAATTCCAATCCATTGATGCCTCTTCCAGTTAAAACCTGGAGAACTTCATTTAATCCTTTTATTCTAAGCTGGGCTGAAATTAATTTTCCCTCCAAAGTGGGCAAAGCCAATTAACGGGAGTTAATTGGAGGGAAGCGGCCTGACCTCGTGGCCGTGCTTCCAACATCCCACGGCCTCCTAAACCTGAGAAACTTGGGAATATTTCACCTCCATCTCCAGCATTTTGTCCTGTCTTTGTGCTGTCTGCTCTGAGCAGTCCTGGGGGGGTTTATTTCCATATTTGGGAATATTCAGGATGATATTTGGGAGCGCGCACACACCCTCCACCTGAAATGGGGATTTTTCCACCTCAAATCCCGAAGGTTTTCATCCTTTTTTTTTTTTTGTTTGTTTTCCAGCCAGGCCTCTTGGAGGTTATTAATTTTGTCCCACTGATAGGGTGATCAACCGTCCTGTCGGGAAAATGGATCTGCCTGTCAGCCCCGGCCGTGATTAAAGGGAGCGGCAGCGCGGGGACAAAATACCAAATTCTTCCATTCTTCCAGGCATTATTCCGGTGGAAAAATCTCCCAAAGACCCCTGGCAGCTTAGCTGGGGGGAAACCATTCCCATCAATTGGAATTAAAACCAAAAAAATAAAAATATCAGGGAGGATTTTTTTTCCCCCTTTATTAAGTGGTTTTACTCCCATCTGGAGCTTTGCTTGAGTTTGGGGTTGGTTGGGTTTTAATTTCTGGGATTTGTGGATTCCCAGGAGTTGGGTTTTGTCCAAATCCTGTCGGTGCAGATTCCGTGGCGCGGAGAGGTCGTGGATTCCCCATCCCTGGAAGCATCCAGGGCTGGGTTGGACGAGCCTTGGAGCAACCTGGGCTAGTGGGAAGTGTCCCCGCCTGCGATCCCTTCCCACCCAAACCCTGCCATGATTCCGGGAGGACGCTCCCAAATCCCTGCTCCGGGTTCTCCGAAGGGTTAACTCCATCTCAACCAAGCCATGGCAGGGGTTTAATTTCCTACTGGAAGCAGCACATGTGTTGGCTTTTCCTTTCATTCCCATCGATCCGCATCCCACCGACCCTGCTCCCGCAGCTGCTCCGCTCCCGCCGCCGCCGCTCCGCGTTAGGGCACGGATCCGTGGATCCAGGGATCCGGAACCGGGGCTGCACGAGCTTGGATCCCATTCTGGATCTGGGAACTCCCATCCCAGGGAATGGGGCCCTCTCTGTCCAGGTGGAACAGCCCAATGTCAACGAGAACCCGGGATAAACCTCCGGTGGACAATTCCAACCCTTCCCTTCCCTGCTTTGTTCCAGCCCCTTTTCATCCTTCTTCTTCTTCTTCTCCTTCTTCCGAAGGCGGTCGCTATTGATTTTTTCCTTTCCTTTTTTTTTCCCCCTCTCCCTTCCCATTGTTAAGCTTTCCCTTGGTTTTTTTTCCTCTCCCTTTTGGCTGAGCACAGCTCCCAAAATTCAGTTCAGTTCCTTATTTTCTTGTGGATATCATTAACCCTCATTAATTCCCCCTTCATTAGTCCCCGAGCCTGATGAGCCTCATCCCGGGCCAGGTGGTGCCTCCCAACTCCTCAGCACCCAGGAAGGATTCAAACTTCCTTATTTTTTTACAATACAGGGTAGGGAATTTCTTAGGATGCTGGGAATTAATAGAGATAACTAATTAATTAATACAGGTAAAAGTGAGCTTTCTTTGTCAGAATAAATGACTTGGGTGGTTTCATTCCAATCATTTCTTCTAAGATTTTGGGATATTATTAAAAAGAAAAAAAAAAATAACAACTTCTGCTTAGTGGAATTCAGAATCCCTGGGCTGTATTAAACTAATGACCCATATTTCATTTTATTTAGAATTCCTAATTATGATGTTTAAAAATCCCATCTATAACATATCACTCTATAAAAATACCCATTTGGTTTAATGGCATGTGGTGTTATCCTAAAATTTAGCAGCAACTTGGATGTGATGATGGATCCTAAACCAAAAGGATGCCGAGGAGTTATCCTGAAAAAAATCCATCTTCTTTTAAAACCAAAGGAAAATTGCATTTGAAGTGAACAAGAACAATCACTAGACAAAGACAAAATTCCACGCTGAGCAAACAAAACTCAGCAGTTTCCTGGTGGATTTTTTGTCCCTGTGGAGGCAGGTTTGGAAGGGGATATTTCGAGATTTATTAGAATTAAACCGGAATCACATCCATGCCTAAAAATCCTGGTGTGATTGAAGGTCTTTATTCCTGCATTTTCTTTGGGAAGCACCGTTTGGAATGTTCTTTGTGTTTTCAGGGTGTCTCTCGGGCCTCCCCCAGCCCAAGAAGGTCTCCACGTCCTACGAGGAGCGGCGCAAACAGGCCACGGCCATCGTCCTGCTGGGGGTCATCGGGGCCGAGTTCGGCGCCGAGATCGAGCCCCCCAAACTCCTGACCCGGCCCCGCAGCTCCAGCCAGATTCCCGAGGGATTCGGCCTCACCAGCGGCGGATCCAACTATTCCTTGGCCAGGCACACGTGTGAGTACCCCCAGCTGCAAACTCCTTCCTTGACATCCCTTTTCCCCCTGGGAAAGGGGAAGGTCGGGAATCGGGAATGTGCAGGAAGAGACTGCCGAGGAATCGGTGCTGCTGGAATTCTGGCAACCTTTATTCTTATTTATTAAGAGCACTTAAACTGCATTTATTCAATTTATCCTGGAATAACCAGGAGCAGGAACACCTTCCCCAAGCCCTGTCCAACCTGGCCTGCAACACTTCCAAGGATGGGGAAATCCATAAAATACAGGATATTCCTCCCTGTTGCAGTGGCATGGAATTCTGGTTGTGCCTTTGGGAGAGGGTGGAACCCTCTAGAAATCCCCACCTACACCTGCATCAATCCCTGCTTCCCTCACCGCTCGTTCCCACAGCTATTCCAGGAATAAAAAATGCCACCCCAGGAATGCCCCACGTGGCTTTAGCAACAAAATCAAATCCTAGAAATTATATCCTTTTTTCCCATTATTTCCCTCTTGAATTATATATATATATATATATATAATATATATAATATATTTTTTTTTATAATTTTTTTTCATACTTAATATTCTGAATTCTGTGAAAATCCCAGAGTTGATATGGATTGGGAGGGATTTTAAGGCTCATCCCATTCCAGCAGGGATACCTTCCACTAGCCCAGATTGCTCCAACCTGGCCTGGAATATTTCCCAGTTGGAAAAATTGTGATCTGATCCTCGTCATGTCTTTAGAAAAAAAGCCTTTTAATTGAGGCCTAAAAATATCCCGATTTTTACACCCCAGAGAAGATCTGGGATGAAAAATTCCCCGGGCCAGGAGCAGGAAAAGCTGAAGGGATCTGGATTTTTGGACCCAGCTTTGGGTTTTGGTTCTTGATGACTTTTCCTCCCGGGATATTAACGGGAAGCGGCGAAGCTCCGAGAATGCTCCCCGGCCCCGCTCCGCCGAGCTTTTCCAGGGAGCTTTTCCGGGGCTAATTACCTCGTGGCCGCGCCGCCTCTAATGTGACATGTTTATTGCCCTAACGAACAACTCATTAGCCGCCCTGATGTTTTTGTCAATATTAATTCCTTCGCTTAAGCCAAGGCAAAGCTTTTAAACAAAGATGTCCTGGCTGAGGATTGGGCAGGATTGGCTTCATCCAGCGGGATTCCGGGGGAAAAACCGGGAATGTTTCATCGGGGTAACGGTTGAGGAGTCACTTTTAGAGCTGGGGCATAACACTGACACTTTTGGGTGTTGTTGGTGTGAGTCACCAGGAAAACGTGAGGTTTGTTTATTAAACCAAACAAGCAAGAAAACCCTGATAAAATCAGTAATTACCTTTATCAGGAGGTAACAAATAATGATGAGGAGATAATAACAAACTACCCGCGTTGGGAAGCGTCGCTCCTACGCGTACATAATTAATTTTATTCAGTGAAATGAAATATTAATAATGTTCCCTCGATATCCAGCACTTGGACTGGGATTTGGGATTGCTGGGGATTGTTTGGGATGTGGTTCCTCCCCCCAGGCAAGGCGCTGACGTTCCTGCTGCTGCAGCCGCCCAGCGCCCGGCTGCCGGCGCACTCCACCATCCGCCGCACCGCCATCGACCTCATCGGCCGCGGCTTCACCGTCTGGGAGCCCTACATGGACGTGTCCGCCGTGCTCATGGGGCTGCTGGAGCTCTGCGCCGACGCCGAGAAGCAGCTGGCCAAGTGGGTACCACCAGCTCTTGGCCATTCCCATTCCCATTCCCATCCTCGAGTCCTGGGGCCGAGGAGGGCAGGGTGAGGTGAGACATCGGGAAGAAATCCCTCCCTGCCAGGGTGGGCAGGCCCTGGCACACCCTGGAAGTGGCCAAGGCCGGCTTGGAGCCACCTGCTCTAGTGGGAGGTGTGCCTGAGATGATCCTTCAAATCCTTCCCAGGCCAAACCATTCCAGGAAGTATTTGTTGGTGCCACCACGCAGATTTTAAATGCCACCTGCAATGAGGGTTGTTTTAATCCCATGGATGTTTCTGGGAGCTGGTGAGGGTTCCCTGACCTTATTCTAAGGCAGAGATCCCCCCATTTCATAGAAGTTTTCATTTCTTCAAGATACTAAGAACAAATCTATGGAGAAATGTGGAGAAATTGGATTCCCATTGTATTTTGTGGGAACTCCAATTACTCCTTGTGTGTGACAAAAGCCCATGTTTTATCCAGGAGCTTTTATGTCGAGCTCCAGATGTATATAAAAAAAAAATCACATTTATTGACCAGGATTTCTTTTTTTTCCCTGCTGAATTCAAGGAATATCCAGGTGTTTGTAACTCCAGTTCATCCCAGTCCCCGAAAGTTTAGGCCATGCCGAAGGAAACCGCTCGGTCGTGAGGGCTAAGAGTGTTTTCCCAGCATTTTTAGGCTTTGTCCCGGCACAGATAGGAGGGTAGGAATCATTTTGGGCTGGGTTTTGGCTTTTTCAGTTCATGTTTAAAATAGGTGATGTTTGAGCCAGGTTATCATGGAACGGTTTGGGTCGAGAGGGATTTTAAGGATCATCCAGTCCCACCCCCTGCCACAGGCAGGGACACCTTCCACTAGTCCAGATTGCTCCAAGCCTGGCCTTGGACACTTCCAGGGGCCACAGCAACTAAAAAAGCCTTGAATTAAAGACAATTTCCCTGCCCAGAAGATTTCTCAGCCTTCAGTGTTTCAAACACTGGAAAAGCCCAAACCATAAATCCTCGGGAAGACGCTCCGGGCTCTCCGACCTCTCCCTCCGTGGGGGTTGATGTGTATTCAGCACATCCAGATCATTTGTTAACAAGGCCTTTCCCCCACTTCGGACAGATGCAGTCCCTGTTTTCAATCTTCATGGTTAATTATTCGATTTGGGGTTGATGCAGGAACACCCTGACTCCTAATCACCACTCATTGTTGGGAGTCCATTATCCCGGAACCGCCGGAGCGCTCCCGCTGACCTTGAACTGACATTATAAGCTGCTTTCTAATCTTTTTGCACTCGATATTTTTCTAATGCTCCTTTTTTTTTTTTTCCTTTCTTTCTTTCTTTCTTTGTCCCTGCCTTTTGTCCACCCTGGCCCCCCTTTTTAGCATCACAATGGGGCTGCCCCTGAGCCCAGCGGCCGACTCGGCGCGCTCGGCGCGGCACGCGCTGTCCCTCATCGCCACCGCCCGCCCGCCCGCCTTCATCACCACCATCGCCAAGGAGGTGAGCGGGGCACCTGCAGCCTTCCCTTCCACCCCAGGAGGTGTTGGGGTGCCCAGGGGCACCTGCAACCAGCCCTTCCACCCCAGGAGGTGTTGGGGTGCCCAGGGAAAGTTTCCAGATTTGTGGAAAACCCTGCTTGCTTCAAGCAATGCACACGTGACCCTCTAAGTAGGAATTCTAATGGGATGGAGACTTTTCCATGGGGTTTGGTGTGGGCCAGGCGTGGCTCGGCGGAGCCGGCGCGCGGGTCGGGAGGGTCTTTCCCGATGGCGGCGATTGCGACGGCGCGTCCCCGCTGTCGGCAGGTGCACCGGCACACGGCGCTGGCGGCCAACACGCAGTCGCAGCAGAACATCCACACCACCACCCTGGCCCGGGCCAAGGGCGAGATCCTGCGGGTCATCGAGATCCTCATCGACAAGATGCCCACGGACGTCGTGGACCTGCTGGTGGAGGTGAGTAAATCCCGACCAGGAGAAGGTTGGGCAGGGCTTGGAGGGACCTGCCCTGCTGAAAGGTGGCAGGGGGTGGAACTGGTGGAATTAAAGCTTCACAGCTTTAATTATGAAACGGAAAATATCGTCCAACTGATTCGAATTGTCGTTTCCGAGGTGATGGACATCATCATGTATTGCCTGGAAGGATCTTTAGTGAAGAAAAAGGGCCTTCAGGAATGTTTTCCGGCCATCTGCAGGTAAGCTCTTCCTCCGGGAATGCTGGGACCACCAGCAGGATGTGAAATGGTCCTTTAGGTGACACTGAGCCCGTCAAACAACAAAGAGTCAAACGTGATTTATCAAACGGGCACATTTCCAGTATCTTTAAACTTGGATAAATATCCCAGTTCTCCTCTTTAACCAATAAATTCCAATAATCACCCATCGGCCGTTACATTCTAATTTAATCAGCTATTAAAATATTAAATAGTTTCAAGGAAAAGAACAGTTCTCCTGTTGCCAGCTTGGATTCTGATGGAGGTGATGATGCTTTAAAAGGCTTTCCTTAAAGCATAAAAGCAGGGATAAGTGGGAATTAGTGCAAAAACCCTCCCTATTCCTGTTGTATATTTATAGCTCTGCAGTATTTTTAAAAATCTTGGCAATTACCTGTAATATTTCCTGTTTATAGCCGGGATAAAAATGATCCAGCACCCACTGACAGGATTGTTGAGCCCGGGGAAAATTGCCATCAGGTCGGAGCAAACGGGGGGGAGTCTCTGGAGAAATTCCAAATGGAAGTGCTTTTCCCTTTTTCCTGCACGAAACCCAGGGATTTTCTCCCTTCCTTTTTATTCCTGGTGGTTTTTTTCCCATGTTCCATCCCGGTTTTCTCCCATCCCACGCCGGAGGAGCGAGCAGTTGCTATGGCACTCTGGGAATGCTGAGGAGTGGGGAGAGAAATCACTGGGAGATTGGTTGTCTGGCACATGTTTTTAGGGATCAATTCCAGAGATTTCTTGCGGATTTTGGTGTAGGAAAATTTCCCTGTAAAATTCCAGTTGCAATCGGAAGTGCAGTCGGTGTTTTCCCTGCCTTTGTGAGGGAAGGCACAGGGATATCCCCAAGGATTTCAATATGCAATAAGGAATTGGATGCTCTGGGCTTTCCAGGTGTGGAAATTCCTTGGATTTTGCAGCGGTTGGAATTCCAGCTGCTCCCACACGCTCACACCGGGCACTGAGGACAATGCCAGGCTTCACCCCGAGGATATTCTTGGATTAAGGGAATGCCTTTTTTTTTCTGTATGCCCATCAAAAATTGATGAGTTGGCAGATTTCTCTTTCCGCTTCCCTTCTTTTCCCCATTTGATTCTCCCGGGAAATGCCCCGAAGGGTTGGATTGTCATTTAACCCTTTGACTTCCAGCTTACAAAGTGTGGATCACACATGGGCATGCTGGTGATTATCCCATGGATTATTCCCAACATTCTGTATGAAAATTAAATCAATCTGAGAGTTCAATCGGATTCCATGGTAACGGATCAAAATCAGGTGTTTTTGTGGAATGCCGGGTATTAAACCGGCAGCGGGCGGATTCCTAAATCACATCCCTGCTCCAGCCCTTCCTTAATTATCCAGTGGCATCCCAAATGGATTTCCCTGTGGTTCCCCTGTCCCCTGCAGGTTCTACATGGTCAGTTATTACGAGCGGAGTCACCGGATCGCCGTGGGAGCCCGGCACGGATCCGTGGCGCTCTACGACATCCGCACCGGGAAGTGCCAGGTAAATAAATCACCGGGAATTCCTTCCCGGAAAATAAAACCTGGGAGCTCCTGGAAGCAGCGAGCTCTGCATCCAGGGAAGTGCTGAGCCATTGGAATATTATGGATAACGCCGGGGGGATCAATAGTTTAATGAAGGACTTAAGGGGTGTAGAGTCCTACTGGGAATGATGGGATGCCACTGGATTAGTCAGGAAAACCTGGAGCTGATCTGAAAGCCCAGGGGTTATTTCCCCAAAATTCCAGGATGGTTCACTCTGTGGTGGGGAATATTCATTGGTTTCCTCACTTTCCATAATAAGCTTCCACTGGAAAACAGAGCTGGAGGGCACTGAAAAGACTTCCGGGATAATTAGGGCAGGTCCTTTGCAGCTTTAATTATTATTATTCATGAGATAAAAATATTCAGTGAATTCCAGGTAAATTATGGAATCTATTGGATTCCATAATGCCATCTATTGGATGCAGATTCCTGCTTCCAAATCCAGGTTTTTTAAGTTATTTCTCACAGCTGCAGATTTTTGGGGGCTGCTCAGAAGATGTGGAATAACACGAGGCTGAAAAATTTCTGTCAGGGGAGAAAAGCTCAGGATTTTAATTTCCTTTTATTCCAAAAGTTCTGGAAAAAAAAAAAAAAAAATCAGTGGTTTCCTGAAAACCATTTTTGGGTTGTTTGGATTTTTTTTTTCCCTTCCAGTGAATTTTTATTTGGTTTTTAAGGAAAGGCTGATTTAGGAACCCAGTAAAATTTCCTCTCACCAGTAAATTGTGTTCCCAAATTCCGCGGGATTTTCGGGATGCGGCGCCCTTCCCGTGCCGGTATTGATTTGCCCTTCAGCCGTTGGCAGCTCCCAGAGCTCCCAGGGCCGGGCTGTTGATTATCTGCGGCTCGGGAGCCGTATTGACCCGGAGCCCATGGCCCTGGATTTTTCACACCGTCTCCATGACACTCCTAATAAACCAACCCCGCTGATTGCTCCGTGCCTCTGGAAGCCAGCCCGGCCACAGCCAGAGCTTTTCCCTCCAGGAGCAGCTTTGGAGGTGGGTTTGGCCTCCAAAATTCCAAGGGGGATCCGTGCCCTGAGCTTGGAATCTGCTGGATTCCCCCCTCACATTTTCCCCCTCACATTTTTCCCTCCCTATTTTCCCCCCTCATGTTTTCCCCCCTCACATTTTTCCCCCCTCACCTTTTTCCCTCCCCATTTTCTCCCCTCATGTTTTTCCCCCCTCACGTTTTCCCCCTCACATATTCTAGGAAATCCAAGGCTCAGAATTCCTTAAAAAAACCAGCTGAGCTTCAGCATAATTTGGGATATAAAGCCCTCCGATATTTGCTGTTGAATCCATGTAGCATTTTCCTTTTTTGGAATATTTCTAATCCTTTAAAACCCTGGATTCCGGGGCGGATGACGGGAGATGAAGTCTCTGGAGGAGGACTTCCCAGGTGGATGGTGTGGGGAGCAGCCACTTTTAGGCTGAGCTTAGGCCCAGCTTTAGAACCGAGTGTGGTTCTCCGTGTCGGAATCCGAAGGGATGTGGTGGGAATGGCTCCGTGGGTGTTCCGTGCTCGATCCCAGAGGGATGTTGGAGCCATTCCCACAGAGCCGAGTCCTGGCTCTAAGGTATTGCAAAGGTTAAACTTTATCAGCTTCCCCCCCAAAAAAAAAAAAGAGGTCGAACTTCCATCAGCACCTTCCACCTCCCAAGCCCTCCGAGCTGCTGATGATTATTGATCCCTCCCTTCCCGGCTTTTCCCTCCGCTCCGGCCTTGATGTCCGGATAGCGCCGCATCCCGCGAAAATAAGGCTCCATCTTGATCGGGGGCCGAGATGAGATCCTGGGATTTGATAAAGATAATTGATGGCTCGCAGGGAATCGGCAAAAAAGGCTCCCAGGGCCTGGAAAAGGCGGCTTTTGTTTCGCCGCCGTTAAACCCCACACGGTTGAAACACAAATGGCGATTTTTGTCCCCAAAATAAACGGCTTAAAATGTCCAGTCGGGCTCAGTTTACGCTCAGGGTGAAGTTTCTGGGAATGACAAGGAAATTCAAAGTCATTAAATGTCATTTGCCCATTTAAATGTTGAAAGAATATTAAATTCCAACCAAATTATTAATGTTTTTGCATCGAGTTCCTAATTATCAACACACAGTTAAAAATGCTGTATTTAGGGATGCAGCAACCCGGGAAAATATTGATATTCTGCTATTTCATATCAAATTAAACCCTAAATTAGTGTGATCCACCTAACTGGATTTTAGGATCCCTGGTGGTTGTCAGTTTTGGAATTCTGGGAAAATATTCATCTCTGAAAGTTCCTTAATAATATTTTAATTATTTCGTTATTCATTCATTTTAATTGTGATGATCCAGAAGAATTAACTCACATTTTGGGGAGGGGGGGGGCTTTTCCTCATGTTCCTCTCATTGGCCTGAAATTTGGGATCTGTAGAATTATTATTTCAAGTCCTGTCAGATAAATTCCTGCTGGGTAACAGAGTCTGGCCCCAAAACCCCCCACTTAGTTCCTCTGTTTAATTATCTTCTTTTCCTTCAGGAATGTATTTGGATCTGTAAGGAGAGGCTTTGAAATATTCCATTTTTATTGATTTACATCTCGGGGATCCGTCATTAATATTTAGAGCTGCCTTTCAGAAAATACTTGTAATTTTTGTGTCTAAAACCTCGGCCATTTGCAGGGGAAGATTAAAGAGAAACACAAGTTATTTTGGGGGTTTATTTCAAAGCAAAACCTGCTTTTTAATGAAGTTTAATTAGGGAATGAAAGATGCTGTCCTGGAATGTGGTGGTTTAAAGGTGTTTATCCTGCATTCCCAAATCCAGGTGAGGCAGGAAAACCTGGTATTAAGAAGCAAAATCCCATCTGCCTCAGGGATAAAATAAATCCCAGTGTCCTGAGTTGGAAGGGATCCATATGGATTTGCCCCATCCCTGGGCTAGTCCAAGGCAAAAAAAAAATGAATTTAAAGATATAAATATTGATGTTTTCTCAGCCCTGAAGTGGGATTATTCCTGGAACTGACATAGAGGTTTAAATTAATAAAGTTGCTGGAACTGGGGTAAGTTAATAGATATTGCCCAGAAATTTCTTTAAAAAAAATGGGATTTCTCTTTTAAACTTTTACTTGTGGGGATTGATTTTTCTACCTTTGTCTCCCCCAAACCTGTTTTATGGACAAGTATTCCCTGCTAAAAGGGTGGGATGGGGCTAAACACGGGAGCAGCTCTTTAATGGGTTTGATTCCATCAAAGAGGGAGATTTGGGCTTCACCCACCTTTTCCAGGAGGGAGAAATGAATATTTGAATGAGTCCTGAGTATATCAGCAAGTCTTCATCCTTCCATAAATCTGGGATGGGCACAGGAGCACTGATAATGGGGTTTTCCTACTGCTGATCCAAGAGAAAAGGGGATTTTCAGTGAGAAATTCCTGTGGCCACTCGGATTTAATACATATTTGGGGCTTTGGGACCTTTTCTGCAGGAGAGGAGCTCGTGGGGGAGTGCAGGGCTTCCATTTTTAAAAATCCCTGTTAAAGACTCCTCCGTGTTCATAATCCTGCCAAAAACCAAATTTGGCAGGGGATGATTTTAGGGCCGAGCAGCCTTCAGGACGCTCCCGAGGAGCTGTGATGGTGTTTAACCCTGAGCAGGCATCTCTCCCACATCCCTGTTCTCTCTCTCTCTCTCTCTCTCCCCTTTCCCAGACCATCCATGGCCACAAAGGCCCCATCACCGCCGTGGCGTTCGCCCCCGACGGCCGGTACCTCGCCACCTACTCCAACTCCGACAGCCACCTCTCCTTCTGGCAGGTGAGGACACATCCCGGCCCTCCTTCCTTCGGGAAAAAATCCTGAGGGAGAGAAGGTCAAGGCTGGACAGGGCTCGGAGCAACCTGGGCTGGTGCAAGAGATGATCCTTAAAATCCTTCCGAGCCAAACACGAAGAGTTAAACACCCTCCACGTTCAGTTTTCAGATTCTTCCCTTCCGTGTCCCGTGCTTGGCACGATTATTAATGCAGGGAAATCGGGGGCATTAGTCATCTTAAAAGGGTTATTACTCAAGATGATTTAAATGGTGGCAATGTCGGCTCCGGGGGCCGTGATTTACACCCTGTGACACGGGGAGAGCCGGGAAAAAGGGACGGCTCCGGCCTGGAACCGCTCAGGATTCAGCAGCAATAGCACCCCTGAAATATCCCGGGGTTTGCCAAGGTCTCCTGGGGTGGGGAGAAAGGCCCAATGCTGCCGATTCCTCTTTCCCTGGATTTTTAAAGGAAAAGAGGAATCAGCAGCGTCGGGCCTGTTTTCCAAAAGGCAGAACTCAGGAGCTCCCTGGGAGCGTTCAAGGCCGGGTGGGATGGGGCTGGAAGGGTTCCAGGCCAGGCTTGGAGCAACCCGGTCTGGTGGAAAGGACCGGTACGAGATGATCCTTTAGGTCCCTTCCGAGCCAAACCCTTCCGTGATCCTTCCGAGCGGCCTCTCGCTCAGCCCCGGGGCCGTGGAAGTTTGGGATGAGCTCCAGGCGTGCCTGGCAGCCCCCGGAAGGTGTGTGTGTCGTGCAGATGAACACGTCCCTGCTGGGGAGCATCGGGATGCTGAACTCGGCGCCGCAGCTGCGCTGCATCAAGACCTACCAGGTGCCGCCGGTGCAGCCGGCCTCGCCCGGCTCCCACAACGCCCTGCGCCTCGCCCGCCTCATCTGGACCTCCAACCGCCACGTCATCCTCATGGCCCACGACGGCAAGGAGCACCGCTTCATG
>NW_024104822.1:35014-160882 GCF_003945595.2 Pipra filicauda
GGATCCGGGAGATGAGTTCCCGTCAAGTGCATCCGCTTGGAAAATGGGGAAAGCTGAGGGTCGGGCGCCCGCAGTCCCGGGGGAAGGTTTGCCCTGGGAAATGGGAAGTGGAGCTGTGATTGCTCCTCACAGGGTCAATTTGCCCAGATTTCCCATTTTCCAAACCGTCCACCTGCTCCTGGAGCGCTGGCTGCAGGGGGAGGTTGGAGAATCACGGGATCCTGGGATGGTTTGGGTGGGAAGGGACCTTAAATCTCCACCTTGTCCAGCTCTGCCAAGGATTTAAACACCCGTGGAAATTAATCTGCTGGATAAAACCTTTTTTTCCCCTAGTCTTCATTAATCACCCGTCCTTCCCGCAGTCCCTTGCAGGAAAACAGATTTTTTAAAACCCTGTCAGCTGTGGTTTTGTGGGATTCATTTCGTGTCTGTTCTGCAACACTGGGGAGGAGGGAGACAATTAACTGGCGGCTTAAAAACTCGGAGCGCTCGTTCCTGCTGGGAATTATGTAACCGTGGGGTGGGCTGGGGCCTGACAGAGAGGGTTTCATGGGGGGGTTTTAGGTTTCTCAGCAAGGCAGAGCTGAAAATTCATCCCCAGGGATGGGGGGGGCTGATGTGTTCGGGAAGGGCGAGGGAGACTCCGGCACTGGACCAGCACTTGGACACCTCGGGGGGAAGCTCATCCCTGCTAACGAGCACGTGGGAGGGCAGGTTTCCATCCCATCCCTGTCCCCCCCATCCCTGAAACCACCCCCGAGGGTGGGATCCCGCAGGCTGTGGCTCCGTCGTGGCTCCACACCAAATCCCAGCTCGGGTCCCGCCAGCAGGGCAAGAAATCCCAGCCCGGCATCAATTATGGATGGATGCGGAAACGCAGCGGCCCGGGGAGGAAACACTTCCAGGAAAGGCAGCCCTGGAGCCCCCCGGGGAGGGGCTGAGGGAGGGAGGCTGTCGCTCACTAACGAACCGGGAGCAATTAGCGCTGGTGGTGCCGGGAAGGGGCGGGGGCGGCGCTGCCGGGAGGGAAAAGCCACCCCCGAGTGCCGGTGTGAGGGTCGGGGAGAGGGAGGGGACAGACAAGTTGCAGGCCCTGGCCCAGGCTGCCCAGGGAGCTGTGGCTGCCCCCGGATCCCTGGAAGTGTCCAAGGCCGGGTCGGACGGGGCTTGGAGCCACCTGGGCTAGTGGGAAGTGTCCCTGCCATGGAACAAGATGAGCTTTAAGGTCTCTCCCAACCCAACCCCACCCCCTGGCAGAGCATCCCTGCACGGGAAGGGCTCCGAGGCTGCTCCACGGCTCGTTTTCCAGGGAGAGAAATCCATACGTGCCGCTGACATTTCTAGGACGAGCTATTTTTGCCTCTTGAGGGGGCTGAAAAAATCAAAAGTGGCTTTCGTGAAAGAAATGAAGGCAGCACCTTATTTATGCCAAGAAAATTGCTCGTGCTGATTAACCCGGAGCTTTTCTGCGGCGTCTCTCGTGACTTAATCCCACGGGATCTGAGGGGGGAAAGGACAGGTCTGGGGGGAAAGGTGGGAGATGCAGTGGAGGAGGGTCAGGGTAGGGTTTGGAGCTGGAAACACCTCGCAGCTGCTCCGTGGAGACGTGTTGGGATGCTGGGAATGGTTGTCCTGAAAAATAACCCCCCGAAGGTGGGGGTTCATCGGCAAAGAGCAACGGGACACCAGGACATGGGAGTTACACAAACACATTCCCTGACGGAAAGCAGCCGAGGATTTGGGTGGGCAAAGGGGCCAAAAGACAGCAAATAAATTCCCCCCAACTTCTTGCACTTGGTTTGCTCCGAAGCTCCCAAAATTTCGCGTGTGCATCCCTTTGTTTTAGGTGGGAAATTCCACGGAATTTCTGGCAATTCCGGGGGTGGGATCCGGCAGGGGCAGCTCGGCTCCTGCAGCCCGGAGAGGCACCGGCTGCGGCGTGGAGAGGCTCCCAGACTTTCTGTTTCCTTTCTTTTTTCCCCCCTTTTTTTGTTCCTTTCCGTGGGGATAATAATAACAGTGTCAAGGACACCGTTCAAGCCGATGCCTGGAGAGCTATTCAGCACAGGCCTATTTACGGCCATTATAAAATGCCTGTGGATAGTTCAACGACCGGTTTTCAAGAGCCTCTCTCTCTCTCTCTACCTTTTGAAGGCTCAGGAAAATCTATCAAACTGCAGAAATTAAGCTATTTTTCTTCGGGGGGGGAAGAGAAACGGAGAGTCGGGAGCTCCCGGCATTAAAATGCTGCCGCGGATCCCCGACCGATGACAAATTGCCCGGCAGAACAACGAGCCGGGAGATGGGTTTGGGAGCGGCTCGGGCGGCGCCGGGGATTTTGGGGAGACCTTGCCTGGGGTTTGCTTTGTGGAGCTGAAGGATTGACCTTCCCCTCTGCTCACGTGCGTCCCTGGGAAGTATCCCGGGGAGGAGTTCGCTGCGGCGACCGCAGCCGGTTGGGTTGTCCGACCTCCCGCCATCCCCGAGCCCTAAATGGAGCCCATTTGCTTGTCCAGAGCCTTTGGGTACGTTTAATTGAGTGGGAAAGACGTTTGTTTTTCCCCTTCAAAGGCTCCAACCCCCTCCTGCGTGCGACCACAAAAAAGCATCATCTCCTGGTTCTCCGGGCCTGCTTCCCACCGGGAGGGGAGGCTGAAGGATCCAAGGACACGTCCCTGCCCTGGGGTATGGCTGTCCCCCTGTCCCACATCCCGGTTTGCAAGATCCCACTGCTGTTTTCCCCTCCCTTCCAGCCCGGCCCTGCACCCCAGATTCCCCCTCCGTGCTCTCCGAGCGGTCCCGATCGATCCTGTCTCTCTTCCAAGCCCTGCAGTCCATAGGAGGGGGATATGAATAAATAATGCTCTTTGGATGAAGGGATTTGGAGCTGCCCCGGGCTCTTTGGGTACAATCCCCTCCTTTCAGCAGGTGCTGCTCGGGCATTTTCCGTTCTGCTGCCGAGGCTGTTGCTTCCCGTTAGCCCGGGAGCCTTTTCCAAGGCATTCCCGAGGGACCAGAACGTGGATTTCCACAGCTGTCGGTGCTCCACCGGGTTTGTCCAGGGCTGTGCCTGCGGCAGGTGGGCAGGGAAGGGCTGGAGCCGGGCTGGCTCTCCCAGTTTAGGGATGGGAGCGCTCCCAGTCCCACCAGTCTGGTGTTTGCTGCGTCCCAGCCAGGGATCCTCCTGCCAAAGGCTCCGGGGAATGCTGGCCCATCCTGAGAGCCCCCGCCGAGGGCACCGAAGGGCTTTTAGCTGTGTTGTGATTCCTGACAGGCACGGGAGCGGGACGGGCTCTGCTGGGGAGTGGCACTGCCACCAGCCCCCTGCCAGGGCAGCGCTCCCTCCTCCATCCCTCCCTCCTCGGGAGCGGGATTCACAGCCCGGACGGACTCCTCTCTGTCCGACCGCGGACAAACCGAGGCGGGGGAGGGCTCTGGGCCCCTCCGTCCCCTCGGCACAGCCCGCGGCTCCCGGCGGGACGCTCCCGGCAGGACGGGCAGCAGCTGCCTGTTCCCAAGGGAAAGGCGCGCCCTGGCCTGTCCTGTCCCTTCCCCGGCCCCGGCCCCGAGCCGCTCCCGCCGCCGCCGCACTCTGTTCTTTGTGAGCCGCAGCCTCTCTTTGTGCCGGCCATTTGAATTTGACCCTTTCCAACGCCAAAAAAAAAATCGATATTCCCGGCGAGAAGCGGCGGGCGCTATTTTTTTTTTTTTTTCCGAGGCCTGTTTACGGCACGGCGCGGTCCCGGAGGCAGATGTTATCAGATGTTTGATCAGATGTTATCAAATGTTATCAGATGATGTTATCAGCGCCCCGTTAAAATGACAAAAAGGAAAACGAGTGGGGAGCCAGCGGGGGGATATAAAATCATTAACAAACTCCTACTAACGGGCTGGTCTCCTCCAGAATTTTACCATCCACCAAGTTTTAAATCGTGCCTCACACTGGGACCCCGGTGTCTCTCCCGCCGCCCATCCCTGATCCTCAGCTCAGCACGAGGAAAGTGGGAGATCAGAGAGACCCCCCCTCGTCTGCAGGTAGTGATTGAGCAAAGATTTATGGATTTATGGATTTATGGGCCAAAGTGGGATGGATTTCGAGTTTGGCTGGCTGGAGTTAATTACGAGCACTGCTGGCTGCCAGGGAAGCCTGGCCCTGCTCCAGGGGTGAGGATGCCACCGAGGGGACGAGATCCTGGTTTGTGGTTTGGGATCAGATAAAACAGGCCTTGCCATCAGTAATCACCTTGATTCACCCCCTGGAAGTGCTCAGGGCCAGGAGCAACCCTCCCTTCCCTGGAAAAGGGAGAGCAGAGGAACCACTTCATTCCTGAGCCGCTGCACATCTGAAATCCTAATTTAGGGCTGGATTCTTGTGGGATCCGGGCATTTAACCCGAGCCAAACGCTGGCAGCTCTGACATTTAAAAGCTCTTCTAAAGATCTCAGTCTTAATTGTCGGGATTTTTTTTCCCCTGCCTCCCAGCTGGGTAGTTCAGGCTTCCAGCCTTTTCCAAACAAGTTTATCCAGCCTTAATTACCGGTAAGAGAGTGCCCCTGCTCCTGCCTGACAGACAACTGCCAGGGCTGCTAATTAGGGGCTGGGAGATACCAGTGGTGGCAGGAATTAATTGTTCATCGATCCCCCAGGTTGTGGGCAGGCGCTGCAGGTGTGATGTCCACACTCTGCTCTGTCCATGGGAGCGTTCCCAGCGTGTCCTTCCCTCCCGGGTCATTCCCTCCCAGGCTCAGCCCTGCGTGAGCCAGAGGGACTGAGGTGCCTGGGTGAACAGGAGCTGCGAGGAGAAAACCAGGCCTGAAGTGCTGCTCTGGACTGAATTTGTGTTTCCTTCGAGAGGAAAAACAAACAAACCACTCAAAAAAACCCGCCACAGTGACAAAACAAAACCAAAAAAACCCAAACAGCTTAACAAGCTCTTTAAATTTCATCTCCCAAGGCAAATCCTGGAATGTGGAGTGTCACTTCCCAGCGTTTTTTGAGGCTTATTATCACCCTATAAACTGCCTGCGAGAGGGGATGGTCCCTGCCCGGGGTTTGTCATGGAAAAGCTGACCCAGCTTGGGTCCTTTCCTTGGGAAAGGATCCTGGCACGAGGCTTCCAAGGACACGGTGATGGCACAGGAGGGGGCACAGCCTGTCCTGCCTTGGCACCACCCGTCTGTACCTCAAAATTGGCACAGGCTCCGGCCCCTCCGGAGGCTCTCGGGGTGTTAATTAATTAATTAATTAATTGTGTCTCCCTCGCGGGCCGTTTGGGGCGGGCTGGGAGAGCCCCCCGGGGAGCCCTTTGTTCCGGAGAGGTGAAAAATGGTCCCCACAAAAAGAGCGATCCCCCCGCGATCAATGCCCTCTAACGACCGTATTGATCAGCTGCAGCAAAACAGCTCCCATTTATTAATTATGAGGGAGATGTTCCAGCCGCTCCAGAAAGTTAACTGCTCTGCTTTCCCTCGCCCCAAACCCGCCTGGGGTTGGCACAGCTGCCCGTGTCCTTCCCTGGGGAGCTTTCCCAAGCGATGTGCCCGGCCCCAGCCTGGCACGGGGCTGCTCCCACCCCTGCCACCCCAAACCCCCGATGTCCCCACGGCTCCGGGGGGGCTCAGGGACCACGGTCACGCTGTCAATTAGAAGAAGGAAACCCAGGAGGGGTAAGGAGGGGGAAAAGGAAGGTCAGAAAGGGGTAATTAAGGAAATGCAGCCAAGAGAAATTATAGGAGGGAGGATTAGAAACGTCGGATCGGTGTCGGTGCCCGGGGACATAAATCACGGGCAGGGGGAAGGAGATGCCTGAAGGAAGGCCAGGGCTGATGGGGGACTGATTATGAGTTTGAAATATGGCACGTTGGCAAAAAAACCCGCGGTGATTTATCTGGTGTCAAGCCGCTGTCCCGGGCAGGGGCAGCCTTTCCCACACAGCCCTTCGGAGACTCCGGCTCCGGAGCTGGATTGATTTCCCAGCCTGCCAGCACTCCAACAGAGCCGGTAACAAATAACATGGAGAGGGGAGAATTAGGGAATCAAAGAGGGAAACAAATGGCTGGAGCACACCCTCAGCACAGGGGGTGGAGGGCGGGGGTTTGGGCACCCTAAATTCCACTTGCGGCCCTGCACAGGCAGAGCCCGGCCTTTAGAGTGGTGGGATGGGTGTGGGCAGGTTTAATAACTGGGATCTGCAGCCCTGGAGAGAGGTGGAAATCTGCCCCTTTTGCAGGTAAAAATAAAAAGGGAGTACAAGTCACATTAGAAGCCGAATGAGATCTCTGGGCTAAACTATGAACTGTAATTAAATCTGAGCCCCCCGAGCTCCCAAACCCACGGCACGGACAGTCTGTGGGCACGGGGAGGGCAGCGGGGCCGGGCTGCCAGTGGGAGCCGGGCAGGGGCACCCGGGGAAGGGCTGGAGATGCTGCAGTGCCAGTGGGAGGCGAAGCAGAGGGAGCCTGAGCAAAGCTCCAGAAGGATCCGCCGGCGGGAAGCGCGAACCAAAAATAGGCAGCGGCAGGAATCGAGCGGAGAGCGAGGAAAATGGAGCCAGGGATCAATACCTGGAGGCCAGGAACGGAGAGGGCTGGGAACAGCTTGTATTCCTGACCCAGGCAGCTGAGCTGAAAGCCTGATTTCTCTGGGAGAAATCACCGGCAAGGTCAAAAAATGCCAAAAAACCATCTAAAAATGCGAGGGACGTAAATGAGGGCGTGGGCTGCGAGGCCTCCCCCGTGCCTGGAGCTGGCACAGCAGGATTAGAGCCAGGCAGGCCCTTGGCCTCGGCACGGGACTCCTGCTGGAAAACAGATGGGAGGGGAAAATGATTGGAGGGGGAGATTAATCATAACCCTGCTGGCAAACCCAGATCGAAGGGATCAGGGCAGGGCCGAGGGGCCCGGGCCGTAATTTGTGGTGAATGAGGAGGACAGATGCTTGTTCAAATTTGGGATTAGGTTTCGGAGGCTGAAGGGGGATAATACCCGAAATGATTATGGTATTAAAAGGGTGGTCCCCCAGCGGGTGAGCAGGTTGGAAGGACCCTTGGCATTAAGAGCTGGGGGTGAGGGGACAGGTCACTTGCAGGGCACCCTGTCACCCAGAGCAGGTCAGGCACTGGCTGCTGGTGGGCACTTTACCCCAGGGAAAACTCCTTGCTCGAGGTAACCGTGGGAATTTGGCCCCCATATCCAGGGAAGTTGGGCAAAAAATGCCATTTTTCGTTCTTTTTCTCTGGCTCAGGCTTTGGAAAAGTCCCGGCGTTGCAGTGGCCGTGAGGGACACCCGGGTTCACTGCCTGAAAAGAAGAGCTGCTTTTGGTTTTTTGGGGGTTTTTTTCCCTTGCTTTTGTCCCAAACTTTGGGCCTGAGTGGCACCTCTTGGCACCAGAGCTGGAGCCAAGGTGGGCACCCAGCCCAGCTCCCTTTTAGGGGAGCCTGGGGGTGCTGGAGGTCTGGGGGGCTCCCCATGCTCGGGAATGCCCCCGGGATCCGGAGGGACAATCCCTTAATCCCTGCCTTGTCATCCTTTTGGGCTCCCTGGGAGCCTAATTGGTGCAAAGAGGTTTCCTCTAAAGGTCCAGCCCGGGGTAATGGCACGTCCTGGAGTTCCTGGGGTCCCTTTGCTGCAGCCCTGGTGTTTATTAGTGCTGGAATTCAACGGCTTCCCGTGGAGAAATGGCTCGTGATGTCACAAAAAACGAGGAGGGAGGAGGCAATTCCAGCCGGGAAACCAAACAGCCCCTTTTTGCCAGAGGGCTGAGGGTGGGAGAGCCTGGAGCTGGGGAGGAGGAGAGGGAAGTGCTCGGCAGGGCAGACTCTCCTCTCCCCGCACAAATATCTAAGAACTATTAATTTCGGGCAGCAGCCGGGAAGGAATACATGAAAGGGGAATTGATTTCTATTTAAATGCGATGTTTTCATCCCCTTTTTTCCGAGGGCGAACATTCATCTCCGAGTACCTGTGCTAATTGATTTCAAATGCAATCCCCCACGATTGCCGTGGAATAATAAATCTGCGGGCTGGGGAGGGAAAGGAGGGATGGCAGCAGGGCCGGGAGGGGAAAGGAGGGATGGCAGCAGGGCCGGGAAGAGGGGGAGCCCCGGGAACCCGCACCCGCAGCCCGGAGGTGCATCCAGGCTGGAAAAGGTGGGCACAATCCCATTAGAGGAGTCGTTTGGGGATCAGGGGGGTTTACAGATCACACAGAGGGGCCTGCTAATCCACATAAGCTCTTGGAGAGAGGGAGATTAGGAGGGAGAAGGGGCACAGGACTCCGACTGGGAAAGGAGCTGAGCGTCCAGGGCGCTGCAGCCACCCTGCTGCAGGGCTGGGACGGGCCTGGCAGATGCCAGAAGGGGCTGGTTTGGCTTGGAAGGGACCTTAAAGACCATCTAGTCCAACCCCCTGCCACGGGCTGGAACACCAGGTTGCTCCAAGCCTGTCCTGGACACTCCCAGCGACGGAGGGAAGCTCATGCCAGGGCCTCCCCAGCCTCTGGAGCTGGCACAGGAGAGTTATGAGAGCCTTGGAGCCCTCCCAGTGGGAGCTGCCCCTCTCAGGAACACCCTTGGTCCTTGCCAGCACTGGAATTGGATTTCTTGCCGGGGATATTTTACAGTGGGAAAAGTAAATAGCGTTTCCCTCGGGCAGTTTGATCTCCACCGTCAGCCACGGGATGGTTGCAGAGGATGTAAGGAATGCCAGAGGGTGGGATGGTGCCCCTTGGCACAGCCTGGACAAGAGGAGCAGGGAGGGAACCAGGAGTACCCGAGGCTGGAGATAAATGTCACGTGGGGGGCACCCCAGAGGAGACCACTCTGGGAGCAACAGCTCGGGGAAAAACAGCCGGCTTTTAGGTGTTTATCCTCAAATAAATAATGGAGCAGGAGACCCAAAAAGCTGCTGTGGGAAAATGGGCTAATGGAAGCCCTGGGGAAGTGTGTGGGGGGGTGAGGAGCAGGGGAGCAGCTCCTGCCTCAGCATGGGGCACTTGTGGGCAGAGATTGCAGAGCTCCGGCCTGTTGTGGTACTCAGGGCTCCGAAGGAGGCGGGAATCGGGGGGGAGAACAGAAAATAGCCGTCAAAATTACCCGGGAGCCAAAAATACACCGGCTGAAAGAGCCTGACGTGGGGAGCTCGTGAGAAAAGAGGGGGAAAAATGCCCTGATTACAGGATATGGGAACTTCTGCGGGGAAAAATGAGGGAATAACGAGGCATCTTTAACCCGAGGCAGCTCCACGAGGGAAGAGTCCCCACGTGGGGAGGAGGTGTGGAATAGAAATCTCTCATTAACCCCACAGGCACAGCGTGGGGTTAATGAGTGAAATTCCGAGACCTTTGGTAAAGGAGCGATCCGTGGAGCCAAATTTTGGGCTGCATAGGTTGGACTCAGCTAATCCAAGACATCTCCCGCATCCTCAGGAAGGGGATGGACGTGGGCACTGCCCCAGTTGGACACTGCTGCAAATTCTTTCCACTGCTGGGATGGAGCTGGGTGTTTTTGCCAGACCCTTCTGAAGCAGTTTGTATGGATATCCTCTTTCCCCAGGACCTGTAGCCTTGCCAGGGAGCAGGTTAGGGCTCCAAACCCGGCCCCAGACCACTCGGAAGGCTCCTATTGCTGCAGCTGGGACCGTCAGCAAAATAAACCCGGGGAAATAATGGGCAGTGGGCAGGCAGAGACAGTGGAAAGGCTATTGATTGGAGCAGGGTCTCTGTTCTGCACAGCACAGCCAGCTCACAGGGGCCCAGCTTCGGGTGATTTCTGGCAAATAACGTGTTGTGGAGCCTGGAAATCCTGGAGCATCCGGGGCTCTGGCAGGTCTCTGTGCCTCGGGACAGGAGGAAAAGCAGGAATCACATCAGCCCGGGAATCGAATGAGCTCCACCTGCCTCCCACCCGGGGCACCCAGAGATCCCGCTGCAGTTCAGAGGTGGGAGCTGGATAAAGCAGCTCGTATTTTTAAGTGAACAAATGGCACTTCACACGTGTGATGACAGTGAGCCGGGCGCTGCTTCCCGGGAAAACACGCCTTCCCCGAGCCCCCGGCGTGAAGGATGGGGGAGCAGGCAAAAGGTTAATAGAGCGTTGGGCCTTTTTTAATTGAAAAAATGACTGAGGGACCATGTAGCAGAGCGAGCAGTAATATTATTACAGGCTGTAAGTACTGTTGCAGAGACTTACTGTTCAGCTGGGAGCAGAGTAATGAGCGCCGGGGCCGCCGAGGGCTCACCGGCAGGATCCCGGCCGGCTGCCTCGGGAAGGGGAGAGGGTTCCCTAAATGTCTGCCGGGCTGGGATTTGTGTTTAGGGGTGAGAGGATGCAGGGTGCTGCCTCCTGAGCCAACCCGTGTGGCAACAGGCTGGAAGTCAGCACAGCTGGATTGAATTTAGGGAGTTTTGTATCCCCTGCTGCCAGGGCTCCTTGAGCACATCCGGAATATTCCTAAGGGTGACTCCAAGGCTTGAGGGCAAACTGACCCTGCTGGGTGAATAAACAGGCCCTGGGTGGGGTGTCACAGCTCCCAGGTTGGGATTCACAGCCCAGACCCACCACTCTGCCCTGACATCCCACAGCGGGGCCGACGGGGCTCGGGGCTGAGGAATTGCCCCGGGAGAGCTGTGCCACCCCGAGGAGCCGGGCCCTGGGCTGGCCACCAGGCTGTGGTGGCACTTGGGGCTGCCAGGATTGATGCTCCGGGGGAGCAGCTCGATCTGTCATCCCGGAAAAGCCTCATTTCCAGCCAGGCTCCGGCAGGAAAGGCAATCAGCCTGGAACCTGCTGCACGGGGAATTTATAACTGCTCTGCCAGGGACAGGAGCCGGGGGGGAACCTCTCCTGCTGGGAATGTCTCCGACAGGGATACCTGCACCTGTCTCCAGCGGGCAAAAGGGAATTCTCCTGGAAAAAAAGGGGGAGAAAAGGGAGGGAGACTCTGCCTCACGCCTGGGCCTGGCAGTGCCCCTGGGCTGTGCTGGAGGTGGGGGGTTTGTGGTTGGAGAAGTGCCACAGAATGCCGGGATGGTTTGGGTTGGAAGGGACCTCGAAGCCCATCTCACTGCTCAAAGCCCCCCTCCCACCAGCCCTGATTGCTCCGAGCACCTCTGTGTGGGTGTCTCCTCCTTCCCAGGAGCACAGGGACCCCCGAGACCCCCAGCAGAGCCCACAGTCCCCCCGTGCTCCGCTCCTTCCATGCCGGAGCTGCGGATCCAGCCCCCGACTGCCGGATGGATCGCTCACATCATCATTTGTGCTGCACTTTCCTCCCCCCGTGGAGGACGAGCTCCAGTCGCTCCCATCCATCTCCCTCTTTCAAGTCATCTTCACTCCGCAATTTCCCCCTCGCCCCCGAAAAGAGGAGGAGATCGATGCCTTTCTTTCCAATTTCAGGCGGGCAGAGGGGAGGAAGGAGCCCGGGGAGAGGCAGAGGATGCTTTTTGCCTCTCCGAGCACACGTCCCTCCCCGCTCGGAGCACGAGCACGGCTGGTTGGGTATCGATCCCTCCCTGGGAAATGCCGCAGCCTGTGCCCGACCCTGACCTCCCCCTCACCCTGCCAGAGCCAAAAACACTCGGCTTCCAGGCTCTGGGAGGCGAAAAACAGGGAGTTTCTGCACTGGGGAAGGCAGGACAGCAGCCTGCGAGCCCAGCACGGACAGGAGTCAGGAACAAACCCCTGAGGGAGAAGGATGAGGCCTGGCCACGTGTGCAATGAGTTGTGTTTGGTCCCAGCTGCTCTGGGCAGGGGCACGGCCGGGTGGGACTCCTACGGGGTCGGCACTCAGATAAAAAAACAGATAAAAGACAAAAAAATACCTGCTTGTCTCTCCCACTGTCCCGCTAAGGCCACACTGGGATCTGTCACTGCTGGGCCTGCTCCGACAGCAGAGCTGATTCCAGGGGTCCTGCAGCAGAGACATCATTATCATCATCATCATCATCATTATTATTATTATTATTATTTATTATTATTATTATTATTATTATTATTATTACCACCAGAGACGAGGCTGGATGGCGTTTGTGTCACCGGAGGGTGGGTCTGGGCTCCAGGAGCCCCCAAGTGCTGCTTTCCCAACTGCCCCCTGGGTAACAGGTGATTTCCCAGCCCCGGCTGGAGGAGAGGGATTCAGAGGAGGGCTGGTTTTTCCCCCCTGGTCGATGGATCCCGTGAGCTATGGTGCAGCACTGGTGGCTGTCAGGACAATGGGCAGAGCGAAGACAAATACACACCTCTGCCTCGCTTATTACTTTAAGCCTTTTATTATCATTATTATGGGTGATTAAAAATCCCATTAATCAGATGCTAAACAGATTAAGCCCTATGAATTAATTTGCTGGAAATAACTAAGACAAACATTCTGGGCAGAGCTCATTTAATGAAATAGAAGCTGTTTATCTGCAAAATTAGGGCTCGAGCGGAGCTGAGCTCCGGCTGGAAAAATCCAGCCCCGTGTGGGGCCAGGCTGGAGCCAGGGCCGATTTTTTACCCGTTCTAAGTAAAAGAAGGATCTTGCCCTGAGTAATTTATGATACATTACACAAAGAGCTCATTAGCCAGGGCTGGAAAATAAAATTACAGTCAGTGAGGAAATAATTCCGTGATTTAGAGGTTAAGGAGGGGAGGCTGAAGGACAGAGGGCGACAGAGCTGAGCTCTGCCAGGGAGGGGGCTTGGCATCACCATGTGTCAAAAAGGAGCTTCCCAACCCAGTATCCAACCCCCAGAGCATCAGCAGGGACCAGAGGGCCTCTCCTTGAATCCAGTTCCAGCCTTCCCCAGAAACTGCCCATGGAATGACTGTTTCTCGTGGCTGTTGTTTATTATTGCTGTTGAAAGTTCCACCTTTGCTTAGGAAATAGAACATTTTAGCAGCAAAGAAGGCTCTGACAATCAGCGCCGGGAGGAATAATCCAGTTGCCTCGGCCAAGGAGGGCGAGGGTCCTCCGAGGAGGTCAAAGCACAATTAGAACTTTAATTAATGCAATTGGTGGAGCCTCCACCAGCAGCAGCGGTGCATTTTCCCTGGGAGTCTCTCACACTCTCCTGGACAGCCCCTCGCTCCCCCAGATGCATCCATTTATCCCAGAGGTGCAACTTTTGGGCTCCCCGAACTCGGGGGCTGTTTGCTTGCAGGGCTCAAACACCGAGGGGAGGAAGAGGATCGAAACCATCCCGGAGCCCCGGGCTGGCACCGAAAGGGCTGATCCCAACTCTTCCTGCCGGGCTGGCGTTTCCTGACAGCCGCCTATTAAAGTGGGCCCGGGCTGCCGTGCCGGGGAGGCTCCGATAAGTGGATCCACATGCAATATTCATGGCTGGCTTCAGAATAGTTACAGATCCATCACGCTTGGCAGCGGGGACGGCGCGCTCCTAATGCGGGGCTTAAGCACCTTTTTGAGCCGGAGCCCTGAGGAGGGACGAGCCGGGGGGCTGGCACGGTCCCCACCGATGGCATGGCCCCACTCCTGCCTTTAAAGCCCCCTGCCCACCTCCAGGGAAGCCCTGGAAAGCCTTCTGTGGGACCTGTGGCCGTGGGGTGTCCCCAGGCACCCCATGGCCCACAGGCTGGAGCGGTTGGATAAGGCCCCTCAGTGCAGGGGAGCCCAGCCCGAGCTTAATTCCCTCACTCCGGGACAGGTTTGTTTACCAGCTTCTGGCCAGCACCACCCTGCAGCTCCGAACCCGGCCTCATCCCCCGGGATTAATTTTTACACAATCATCCCGGAGTCTGTGATAATCACTCCTTAAAAAATATGAAGAGATTTGGGCTTTTTTTTTTTTCCCCGGCGCGGAGGATTAGGCCTAAAGACGAGTAATCTGCGGCAGGCTCAGCTGCATGCACACCACTAATCGCTCCCAACTCTTCCCAGCTTTAGCCTTTTCATTAGGATTTTCCACCCGCTCGTCCTTGCTGAGGTTCCTCCCCGTGGACACCCCAGGGTTATTCCCGTTGTTTTCCGCTTGGGGTTTAATTCCCGTACATTCCTGGCGGGACTCAGCCGGCTCCTGGAGCTGCCAGAAGAGTGAGGGCTCGGAGGCCGAGAGAAAAAACACGGCACGTTTTACATCCCGTTGTGGCCAGCAAGCGTTTCCCCAAATATAATTAAAATAAGTACGTCTCTGGGACCGGTCTGAGGACGCGGTGCCAGGGATTTTAAAACAAAATAACGTAAGCACTTAGAAAAGGGCTCGAGCAGACTTTGGGTACTTATGCTCCAAATAATTGTCCCAGGAAACCCGATTCAGCAGCCACCCGGGCTGAAAGCACTTAGGCACAGCGGGCAGGCGTTCAACAAAGCATTTAGAGACCCCGGCGCTGCATCAGCAGGAACCTCGGGGCTCCGGGCGGGAGTGACTCAGGGAAACCGCGGGGCCGGCGGCTCACAGGGCCGGGGGCCCGCCCGGATCCCGCCCGGATCCTTCCCGGCTCCTGTGGCTGCAAGGGTTGGGGTGCAGGGGGGTCATTGGCCCAGCAGTGGTCCCGGAGCTGCAGGTGCTCCCTCCTCACCGCCTTCCCCCAGGAATGTGTCTGCAGTCGCTGCAAACCGGCAGCCTCGGCCGCTCCTGGGAGTAAATTCGGGGATCTCCACACCCCAGCAGGCTGACAAGCACCTGCTTTTAAAGGGACTTGAAAACCACTCGGAGCGCAGTCAGGCAGACCGAGGCCCCCTCACGCTTGGAGACCCCAAGCAGCAGCTTCAAAGGAGGGAGGGACACGGCAGAGAGAGCCTGGAAAAGGTGGATTTCAGCAGGGGCAAACCTTCCAAGCACAACTCTCCCGTCCCATTTCCCTAAGCCGAAAAGAGGGAACCTTTCCTAAGTGATTCCTTCATTGGGCTTGAACGCAGATCAACGCTCCTGGTTTCTTTTCTGTGGTGTGGCCGTGCCTCTCCTCACCAAAACGGGGTGCCCAGCCCAGCAGCTCCTCCTGAGCTCCCCACAGCCCCTCACCAAGGCGAGGCCACGCCGGGCAGGGCCCTACCTGGGCCTGGCACTCCCCACAGCCCCTCACCGACCCCGGGCAGGGCCCTACCTGGGCCTGGCACTCCCCACAGCCCCTCACCGACCCCGGGCAGGGCCCTACCTGGGCCTGGCGCTCCCGCGCAGCCTCCGGCGAGCCGAGCTGGGTGTCAATTACGGGAAAATCAATGGAGATGCTGCTCAGGACTCCTTCTCACCATTCAGCACGGATGAGATCCTTCACTTTCTAGCACTGATTCATTTACTTTCAGCCTCTCCAGGGGCTCCTGACATATTGCTATCTGGGAGGAATCTGAAGCGAGAACTGCCTTTGTTTCCACCGCAACTTGTTGGCTGCGGGGCCGGGGGGCTGGGGTTCAGGAGGGAGGCTGAGGCACACGGCAGGGTTGGAACATTTCTCACCAAAACACCTTCCCGAGGTGCTCCCAAGCCTCATTTGCACGGGCGAGATAAGGGGAGAAAGGGGGCCAAAGCTGGGGCCGGAGTGGAAACGACCTCCTTCCTGCAGCTCAGGGTGCTCCGGCTGAGCTGTGCCCGGGAGCAGTGCTGCTCCTCCCCTTGGACAGCTTGGACGGGGCTCAAAGCAACCTGGGCTGCTGGAAGGTGTCCCTGCCCGTGGCAGGGCAGTGGGACTGAGTGGGAAGCTCTCCCAGTGCCAGGAGAGGTGTGTGACACCAGGGCTGCACAGTCTCACTCTAGGGTTTATTCCCAGCCCCAGGACACACAGTCAGAAACTACAGGAGACAACGTTAAAGGTTATAGAACCGAATCCCAAAATATCTAAAGCCAAAAACTGCAGTTGGTTTATCCTGGGAAGGTTGGGACTTCACTAGGACAACACCATCCATGTCGAGGCTGGGGACACCATGCACTGGGTGGACAACAGGCACACAAAAACCTGTATCAACCAGCCATTATATCCTCCATTCCCAGCCTTTCCTCTCCCTCCACCAAAGCTACAGGCATCCCACAGGAGCGGGATATAGACCTGGGGCCATGCTCGGGTCGAACTCCCACTGCAGGCTGGAGAAGCACCGCTGTGACACAAACCCCAGCCCTGCAAGCTGCTCGTGTTCCTGCTCTTCAAAGGGAGCCTGGTGCATGGAGAGCGTGTAGGATATAGCCCAGAGCAAGGACGGGGCTACAAAGACAAGATTTATTATTTATAAGGCACTTCAGTGAACTCGGGGCTGGGAGGCAGAGCGGGCTGTGGGGGGGGCAAAGCTTTGTGAGGGAAAAATGGAGTTGGAGAGGACGCCGAGAGCAGTGCAGCACGCAGAAGTCATGTTCATGAGGGACATTCCTCGGCTCAGAAGTCAGGCTCTCTTGGAGTTCGTGTGGAATTTGCTGTGTGATTTAGGGGCCGGTTTAATGAACCTTGCCCCGGACACCGGGCTTTTAAAGAACGAGGGTCTGCCGAGCCAGCGCTGGTTCTGCACTGTCCAGCACGGGGTCCTGCAGCCCTGTATGTGCCATCTGTGATCCGTGGTGTCACGGGGAAATGTGTCACAGGGGGCTGGGGACATCGAGCACCCACCCGGACACAGTCACAGTGTCCCCAGCAGCCCGGGCTCCCCATGCCTGAGCCCTACACACATCCAGAGGGTCTGGGGGATCCCTGCGGCACTCGGGCTGCCAGTCTGAGCCTCCCCCAGCCACCCCAGGCTTTTGGGGGATCGCTGCAGAGTCCCCCAAGGCAGCGGGCAGGGTGCTCTGGGCACCCTGGGGGTGTCAGGGTGGGCACACTCGGGGCCCCCCGGGGCTGGCGGTGCGTTCTCCGCGGCTGCGGGGGGGCCGTGCCGGGGCCGGGGGCGGGCGGGGGGGGGCTCGGCGGCGCCGCCGGGGCCGGGGCTGCCTCTCCCGGCTGCCATTTCAGCGCTCCATCCCTCCATTTTCCCTCGGAGCGCGGCGGTGCCGGCCCGGCCCCGGCCCCGCCGCCGCCCCCATGTAGCGCCGCGGCCGCCCCGCACCCGCCCAGCCGCGGGGCCGCCTCCGGCATGCGGAGCTGCAAGATGGTGCGGGTGGCCAGCGTGCTGGGGCTCGTCATGCTCAGCGTCGCGCTGCTCATCCTCTCCCTCATCAGCTACGTCTCGCTCAAGAAGGACAACATCTTCGGGGCGCCCCGCGCCGCCGGCCCCGCCGGGCCCCGCATGTACATGTTCCACGCGGGATTCAGGTGAGCGCGGCCCGGGATGCTCGGCGCGCTCGGGATGCCCGGATGGGCCGGCCAGGGGGGCCGGGATAGCGGCCCCCGGTGCCACCGCAGCGGGGATGCGGCTCCGGCCGCGCCCTGCCCGGCCCAGGGAGCGGGGGGGACGGCGGGAGCGGGGATGGAGCGCCGGGCGTGGGAACCGCAGCGCCGGGATGCTGAGGGGCGGGAGGGCTCCGGCACCGCGGGCTGGGGGCGCGGAACGGCCCGGGGCGAGTGGGAACGGGGCGGTAGAGCCCGGTAGGGCCCCGTCCGGCCCGGTCCGGCCGCACGCGGGCGGGGAGCGGCGGGCGCTGTCCGCGGTGCTGATGGCGGCGGCGGCGGGGGCGGGTCGGGCACGGCCGGTACCGGGCGGCGGGTCCGTGTGTCTGTGCCCGGGTGTGTGTCCGTGTGTCGCGGGGGTGTCCCCGCCTGTGCCCGCGGGGGTGTCCCCGCCTGCCGTGCGTGGGTCGGTGCCCGTGCGCCCTTCCCCAGGTCCCAGTTCGCGCTGAAGTTCCTGGACCCCTCGTTCGTGCCCATCACCAACTCCCTGAGCCAGGAGCTGCAGGAGAAGCCCTCCAGGTGGGCCTTCAACCGGAGCGCCTTCGCCCAGCAGAGGTGAGCGAGCCCCCGGGCCCGGCCCGGGCTGTCCCCTGCCCCCGGGATTTCAGGGAATGCGCTCAGGGACTGCTGAACACTCTGAGCTCCGAGGGATTTGCCGGCGGCGAGAGACAAAGGCTGAATCAGAGCGTTTCCCCAGACGGTTGCAGCTACCCCGGCAGGCTCGATTATTTCAGAGCAGGACACCGGGCTGCAGCACACACGTTATTGTGCCGGGACGTGACCCAGTTTCCTGGTGCGCGATTTAAAGTGTCGTTCCTCCGGGAGAAACGGCCGGGGGTTCAAACTGGAAGCACACAGGGCTGGAACAGCCATGAAGTGCCACGTTCATGGAGGCCAAAACACGCCCAGGGAAAGTTCCCAGCTGCCGGCAGCTCTGAGCAAGTGCAGTGCTGCTCCTGCCTCCGGCTCCGCTCCGGCTGCGGGGGCGGGCACACGGCTTTGTACGCTCTATCTATTTGCTGATTACAGAGATTAAACTTTTCTGGAAATGAAAATAGAGCCATTTAGCCATTTCAGAGAGCTGCTGCCATCCTGGACCGTAATTTTGTCCTGACAAACGCCCGCTGCTTCGGGGGCCGCCTCACAGCTCGCAGTTCACATACCCCACCCCCGGAGCTGGAATCCAGGCCCCTCAGCTCTGCAGCCAGGCAGGATGGGGCTGCTGCACCCCTCGGGGCAGGGGTTGGGCTCCTCTCCTCCCTTCAGGCGACTCTCCAAGCACAGCAGGACAAATCATTCCCTTCCAGTGCCACCATATGCTGCCCGCTGCCCTCCGGAGGGGAGGTGGCACTCTGCCCGTGCCATCTTTTCCCTGGGACACCCCAGGCTGTGTGACAGTGGCCACCCTTCGGTGTTGCTCCATTCCTGGCACCACCAGCTCCAGAAGCCTGCCCCTGTGCCACCCCCCGATGATTTTAGCTGATGCCTCAGGAGCTGCCTTTGCACTTGTCCGGCAGCCAGAGCCCATAATTAGGGCACCCAGTGGGACTCCATTAATGCTCAGACATTGGAGGATGAGAGCTGGAGGAAAGGTTGTTTGTTTTCCATAAACACGAGCAAATAAAGTGGTATTGGGTTTCTAATTTTATGCCCTGCGAGGGAAATTCCCGAGCAGGGTTGGTTTTGTTTGCTTCGTAAGCCTCCCTAATAACCCTCGTAAAGCTGCCGGTGGATGAGACATTAAGGAACTACATTTGCATAGATGGAGACAGAGGCTGCCGCTTGGTTTTGTGATTCAAAGCTTGTTAATGAGGACATAAAGACAGAGATATTTATAAATTGGCTCCTGTTAATTCAGCTGGATATCCGGGGTTTGCTTCGCATACCTCGAGGCAAACCTGGTGCACCCACAGAGCCCCGGCAGAAACCTGCCCACCATGTCCCAGCACGAACAGGACAATGTCACACACTCCCCACACCGGGGTGACCGCGGCAGGGTGTACCACGAGCTGTACCCTTGACTTACACAGACAGTCCGATGTTTTAATCCCGACACAATTCCAAGAGGCACAGACACAGCCTTAGTTGGTGCCAGTCAGAAGCGGAGCCCGAGGTGAGGAGCCAGCTCCCCAGTTCCCAGCTATTTATATTAATTTAAAAGCCATTGCCACGGCAAAAAGAAGGGGCTGTAAGTCCATGTTTTCTGCTCTTTTGCTCTTTTCCCTTAGGCAGGAAATCCTTCAGCACGTCGACGTCATCAAGAACTTCTCCCTGACCAAGAGCAGCGTCCGCATCGGGCAGCTGATGCACTACGACTATTCCAGCCATAAGTACGTCTTCTCCATCAGCAATAACTTCAGGTCTCTGCTTCCCGACGTGTCTCCCATCCTGAACAAGCACTACAACATCTGTGCCGTGGTGGGGAACAGCGGGATCCTGACCGGCAGCCAGTGCGGGCAGGAGATCGATAAATCGGATTTCGTCTTTCGGTGCAACTTCGCTCCGACCGAGGCTTTCCAAAAAGACGTGGGGAGGAAAACCAACCTCACCACCTTCAACCCCAGCATCCTGGAGAAGTATTACAACAACCTCCTGACCATTCAGGATCGCAACAACTTCTTCTTGAGCTTGAAAAAGCTCGACGGGGCCATCCTTTGGATCCCCGCTTTCTTCTTCCACACGTCGGCCACGGTCACGAGAACGCTGGTCGACTTCTTCGTGGAGCACAGAGGGCAGCTGAAGGTCCAGCTGGCTTGGCCAGGGAATATCATGCAGCACGTTAACAGGTGGGTGGGTTTGCCTCGCGTTTGCCTTGACAAAGTACAGCTTGTACAATCGTTCCCACGTTTCTTTTTCCCTGACGTGGCAGGCACAGTCTGACACTGCTCGTTTTGAGAGCGATGGCAGCTTTGTCGTTGCTTCAGCACATCCTTTGGTTATTTCTGGGCAGGTTGATTGTGACACCCCTTCCTTTCCCCAGGTACTGGCGGAACAAGCACCTGTCCCCCAAGCGGCTGAGCACGGGGATCCTCATGTACACCCTGGCCTCTGCCATCTGCGAGGAGATCCACCTGTACGGCTTCTGGCCCTTCGGCTTCGACCCCAACACGCGGGAGGACCTCCCGTACCACTACTACGACAAGAAGGGGACCAAGTTCACCACCAAGTGGCAGGAGTCCCACCAGCTGCCCGCCGAGTTCCAGCTGCTCTACAGGATGCACGGCGAAGGACTGGCCAAGCTCACCCTGTCGCACTGTGCCTAAGAACCTACAGCTCCAAGTGCCAAATGATCGTCTAAAGAAGTGCCCAAACCCAGAATTTAAACGTTCTCCAGATAGAAGTCTAAAAAGGAAAAGGAAACAAACCCGCCCTAAAAACCTTTTCCGTGATGTAAAGATGCTTTTCAGCCCCTGCCCTCCCGGGGGTCTCAGCTTATTTAGCGGCGCAGCAGCTTTTTATCGCGTTCCGTGGGTGCGGTTTGTGCAGCAGCAAAGTGGAGGTGTTTTGCATTCCTAGAGAAGCCGCTCAGTATGTTTTAAGAGCTCTTCATGTTTTAGCCTTCCACTAAAAATCCCCCCGTTTTATCGTTCCTTCCCCGTTAGGACTAGGTTTTAAGAGGTTTTGCTTCTTTTGTCTCTGTTGCTCTCGATAGCTCGGTGTCGCCGTGGCCGACGGATAAAGGCGCTGGGGATCCCAGTGCACCCTCACGAGCCAGTTCCTCCGCGTGGATCCAGAGTTCCACCGCTCGGGTATTTTCCTATTTCCTGAATTTTACATTTTTTAAAGAATAACAAAAAGAAGAAGAAGGTCATGACACAGTTCGTACCTCAGCTAGGTGTTTATATCGCTCTTGGAATACTTCGGGGTTTTAATTCCATTTGGGACACATCCCAGTCCAAACTAGAGAGGCTGAGGCATGTTCATTCCCATCTGGTCATTTGTTTTAAAGCTAAAAGATTTCCCCATTTACATTTTACATTCCCCAGTCAAACAACCGAAGTAGTGGCCCCATTTCCCAGTCGCAGGAGGAAATCAGGCTGTTTGGAGACAGGACAAACCTGAGGGTCACTGAGGGCTGGGAAATGTGGGCCATTATGCCTCGGGATAAAGAATCCTGGGAAATAACCGGGTTCCTTATTACAGCAAGTGTTTAAACATTTTTTTCCTATTCTGTGTGAGAACTGACCACGCACTGAAAAAGGATGCAAAATCCCATTTGAATCATCCTTTAAAATGGCACGTGCTAATTCTTCTCAGCCTCTTTACCTCCAAGCAGCTGCAGGAGGTGAGGAAGGAGGTCTCTGGCACAACCCCCAAGCCAGGCAGCCCCGAGCATCTCCTGGTGCCCCTCGTGGCACCGCAGCTCCACCGCCCCCAGAGCCAGCCCCGTTCTCCCCTGCCTCCCTTCCTCATTGGAATTAGCCCACATTTCCCAGATTTGCTGGTCCAGAGGCTGTTTTGGCTCAGCTCATGGTGGATATTCTCCCCTCTCACCGGTGTTGTCATCACCTGTGAGGGCCTGAACCTGCCAGGGGCTCGTGCTTATTAATGCCAGATATTTTTATCGAGGGGCCCTTCATCCACTGCCTGTAGGGAGCGATCATTTCTAATCAGCAAATTAAAGGCATGTGAACTGCCATCGTTGTATCGGAAGGAAAGCAGGGCCCGATGTGCTCCGTGCAGTTTTTGGAGCCTGAAAGAGGGGCAGTGCCCGGGACAGGCCTGGCACCGCGACCGGAACTCTCCAGAGGCACCGAGCGCAGAGGAGGGAGCACAAAACCCGCCGCAAATATTGGGAAAGGGGAGCACAGAAGAAAACCATTGACAGAGCTCCACATTACAGCATTGATTTTCGAGCCGAACTCCCCGTCGACGGCGCAGCCCCACGTCGAACGTTCCGGAATCATTGATTCGAACGGGGCTCCCGCCCCGCGGTCGATGGCGCAGCACAGCCCAAAGGAAATTGCTTCTCCCTGTCAATATTTTTCTTTTGCGGTGTGGAAAACCACCCCCAAACGTGCAGCTTTTGTCGGGGGACCTGGTGGGATCCGAGGGAGGGCTGAGGACGGAAGGGGATGGAGAGGACAGTGGCAGAGGGGCTGCCTCTCTGCAGCAGAAACGCCTTTCCATTGATAAGCCAGTCCCTTATTACTTATTTAATTGTTGTTCAGAAGGTGCCTCCCTGCTCAGGACGGCCAGCAGCACCTCGGCTGGGCTCTGCCTTCCCTCTGCTCGGCCCCAAATGTTCCTGCCCGAGTCCCTGATGGCTCAGGGAGAACCCTCCCTCTCATGAGCGAAGGTCTGGACGAGCCAAGAGAGCTGATGCAGCGGGATCAATAGTTGTAAGTACAGAACATTTCAGGCTCCAAAATCCAGAGGAATCCTCCCGTCCGGCTCCTTCCATCGGGACACAGACCCTGTCCAGGGGCAGCCACATCCTGCTCCAGCCCCTCTGCCAAAGGGAGGGGGGCCAAGGACCCCCCTCAGGGGGTGCTGGGGGTGTACATAGGATTGGAAATGCGTGTTCCCTTTCTCCTTTCACACCTCTTGGGGGTGGATTTTCATTGCTTGCATCTCCTCAGAGGAGGCTCACGACAACAGGCGTTTGGGCTGCTGGGTTTGCTCGTGGAGGAAACCAAAAAACAAGTGTGACACAGAACTCTGTGAACAGGGGCTGCGAAAACGTGAAAAAGCAGGTTTTCTGTGAATGAATGTGTCTTCATTCCAATGGCTCTACAGTTCAACAATGCCTGAGGGAGTCGTTTTCGATAAAAAAATAGAAATATTTAAGAAAAAAAGGAAAAAAAAAGAAAAAAAAAAAGAAAAAAATGCCATAATTGTAATAAAGGTTCCATAGTTAATGGCCATACTAAAAGCATTGTTTATTTTGAAATGGCTGATGTTCACAAGGGGCCAGGGTGTGTCTCAGGTGAGCGGTGGGAAGGACACTGGTGTCCAGCCTCACACCCCTGGAGAGCCTCGAGAGCAGGACTGGGGGCACTGGGACCTGGCCAGGGGTGTCCCCAGCCCCGAGGCCGGGGCAGGGCTGCACAGCACAGCCTGCCCTGGCTCCTCTCGTGGCAGTGAGCTCCCGGTGTGCCCCTGCGGTGTGATGTGCCTGCAGCGTTGACTCATGTGCCATAACCCCATATTGAATGCGTTGTTTTTAAATAAAATGGTTTCTTGTGCATTGGGAGTCCGTAAAACTCCGCCGCGTCCGCTTCTTCCTTACTGCGGTTTCCCCAGCTGCTCACAGCCACTGGCAGGTTTCACTGGAAAACTTCCCCAAAGGGGTTGCCAAAAGGTGTTGCTGAATGTTCCCCATATTCCATTCTGCAGCACAACAAGCAGGGTGTGATGGATCACGTTCTGCACTCCCCTGGAATATGTGGAGACACAAAGCCTGGGAATCTGGGCACGGCTCAGCTCTGGGGGTTTGCTCATTCACAGGGATTACATTCCCAAGAACTTCTTATAACCCACTCCTGGTACTTGGCCACTTCCCAGGGGACTGGCCGTTTGCTCCAGCACTGTGTGGTGTCCTCAGTGATTCCCAGCAGGAATTCTGCCGTGGGTTTTTAGGAGTTCACACGAACTCCCAGTGATACTGTGCCTCAGGCTGGCAGGGGCCTCTGCCTGTGACAGCTCCTCTGCCTGTGCTCCCTGTGTGCTTCCCATCCCTGATATCCCGGATATTTATCCTTGGGATGACCCTGGCAGAGGGGCAGGTGCCAGGGTTTGTGTTTGAGGGACAGGGAGCAGTCCTTCCAACCCCACCATCCCACGGACACCCCAAAGCTGCCCCTCGGAGGGGAGATTTTGCCGTCGGGAATTGGGCACTGCCGCGTGTAATAAAACATCTTCAGGGAACGCAGCCACCAGGTTTGGAAAGAAAAGGTTAAAGTCAGGCCTGATGAATTTGTTGGAGAAGAAGGAGAAGGCGGCAAGGCAAGACAAGGAAAGGAAAGGGGGGAAAGAGGGGGTAAAGGGAGGAAAACAGAGGAAAAGGGAGGACACGACACCAGCACATCGGCGGCACCAGATTCCCGTCGGGGTCTGCCCACCCACCCCCTCCAGCCTGCCCACCCTGGCACCTCCACCCCCCGAGGGCCGCACTCGCCTCTCTTTCCCCAAATCAACTGCAACTTTTGCCTTCCTTTAGGAAGGACAAAAAGATTTCACGCATAACTTGCCCTGAACAAAGGCACCTCACGCCAGGGCTTTCTTTTCCTTCTGCCTTTCTTTTTCCTTCTCCACCGCAGGCTGACAGCGGCAGGAGTAGCTGGGGTGGGGAGAGCTTCCCTTTAGACCCGCCTGGTTAGTGCCAGCTTGGAAAAGCAGCTTGGAAAACCCTGTGAGCTCCAGAGACACACAGCGACGGCAGCGTGGAGGGAAACGGATCCAACCTGTAGGGAACAGGGTGCTGACACACGTAACCTGTTTGCAAGGAAATTCCAGGCACCCTGGAGAGTGGCCTGGTAACTGATGGTCCTAAAGGTGACATTTCTCCCTGTTTCCCCCTCCCATTTTGTTGCCGGAAAGACCCAGTGGAGGTGGGACCTTCACGCACGCAGAGATGGTTATCGGGGCTGAGATAAGGATGACACAAAACACAAGGACACGGCTGCTGCCGCCACTGCCTTACTGATTAAAGGAGTGGGAGAAGCAGTGGAGGGAATGGCACAGCTGGGAGCAGCTGGATGGCCTGGCACGGCACGACCCAACGTGTCTTGGCATGGGTGTCCTTCTGTGCCAGAGCAGGTCAGTCCCCACTTGCCACTGGGTGATGGGGTACCCCGTCCCCATGGGCCCTGTGCCCATCGGGACCCCCGCCCACTCCTCATCTGCCTGCACAGCTTCCCGCTGCCTACTTGGCTGCCCTCCTGGCTCCACGGTCCTGCTTCCACAGCTCCCTGCCCCGCTGTGCCAACCCCACGTGCCCTACGGAGCTGTGCCCTGCCCCTGCCAGCCCCGGGGCTCAGGGGCATCCTGGAGAACCGGCCCTTCCTCGGCAAGCGGGGAGACACGTCTGCCCGTGTGTGCGCGGCGAGCGGGACCCCCCGGCCGTGTGTCAGCAGGGCACGTGGGCCCCCGCCGGTCCCGGGGTGATGCGCGTCCGTCGCGCTGTCACCGAGCCCGTTGCTGCCACGATAACCAGTAGCCAATAGCAGCGATCAGCACCGGGGGCTGCGGATCTGGGAGATGCGGGACCGGGGCTGCGGGGCGCGGGGCCATGTGCCGGGAGGAGCCGCGGTGCCGGTGCCGGTGCCGGTGCCGGTGCCGGTGCCGGTGCCGGTGCCGGTGCCCCGCCGGGGCGCTCCCGGTGCCGCCACAAAGGAGCCGCGCCGCTTTAAGGGCCGCGCGGGGCCCGGCGCGAGGCCCCGCCCCCCCGGGCCGCCCCGCGCGCCCATTGGCCTCCCCGCCCCGCGGCCCCGCCCCCCGCGGCCCAGCCCCGCCCCCTCGGTGCGCGCCGGCCCGGCCCCGGGGCGCGGCCGGGGCGGGGCGGCCCGAGCAGCGCCCGCCGCCCGCAGACGGCGGCGGCGGCGGCGAGGCGAGGACATGGCGCGGGGCCGGCGCGGCGGGCCCGGCTGAGCCGCCGCTGCTGCTGCCCGCGGGGGGCCGGCGGGGCGCGGGCGGCCCCGGGCCGCGGCGGCCGCCGCCCCGATGAGCGGATGAGGAGCGGGCGCGGCGGCCGGCGGTGCCTGGGCGGGGAGCCGGGTGCGTGCGCCATGAACCCCGAGTTGGCGATGGAGCCGCTGGGCAGCCTGCACGGGGCGGCGGGGCACGAGCCGGAGCTGATGGGCAGCCCCAGCCCGCACCACGGCGGACGCGGCGCGGGGCCGCTCCGGGTACCGCCCCCGCCGCCGCCGCCGCCGCCGCCGCCGCCGCCGCCGCCGCACCAGGAGCTGCCCCCCGCCGCCCGGCCCGCCATGGTGCCCAGCATGGCCTCGCTGCTGGACGGCGCCGCCGAGTACCGGCCCGAGCTGTCCATCCCGCTGCACCACGCCATGAGCGTGCCCTGCGAGGCCTCGCCGCCCGGCATGGGCATGAGCGGCACCTACACCACGCTGACGCCGCTCCAGCCCCTGCCGCCCATCTCCGCCGTCTCCGACAAGTTCCACCACCCGCACGCCCACCCGCACGCCCACCACCACCACCACCACCACCAGCGCCTGCCGAGCGGCGCCGGCGGCGGCTTCGCGCTGATGCGGGACGAGCGCGGGCTGCCGGCCGTGAACAGCCTGTACGGGCCCTACAAGGAGGTGCCGGCCGTGGGGCAGAGCCTCTCGCCGCTGGGCAACGGGCTGGGCCCGCTGCCGGGCGCCCAGCAGGGCCTGCACGGCTACGGCCCGCCGGGCCCCGACAAGATGCTGAGCCCCAACTTCGAGGCGCACGCGGCGATGCTGGCGCGGGGGGAGCAGCCGCTGCCCCGCGGGCTCGGGACGCCCCCGGCCATGCTGCCGCCGCTGAACGGCGCGCACCACCCCGCGCCCCCCGGCCCGCCGCCCCCGCACGGCCCCGCGCTGCCCCCCGGCCGCGACCGCCCGCCCCCCGCCAACGGCCCGCAGGGCAGCGGCGCGGGGCAGCTGGAGGAGATCAACACCAAGGAGGTGGCACAAAGGATCACGGCCGAGCTGAAGCGCTACAGCATCCCCCAGGCCATCTTCGCCCAGCGGGTGCTGTGCCGCTCCCAGGGGACCCTCTCGGACTTGCTGCGGAACCCCAAGCCTTGGAGTAAACTCAAGTCCGGCCGGGAGACGTTCCGCAGGATGTGGAAGTGGCTGCAGGAGCCGGAGTTCCAGAGGATGTCGGCCCTGCGGCTCGCAGGTAGGTGCGGGCAGCGGAGCGCGACCCTCCCAGCCCAGCGCCGCCCGGACGGCCCCGCAGCGCCGGCCCCGGGCCGGCCGCGTCCCCGCTCCGCCGTGACCCCGGGGCTGTGCGGGCCCGGCCGGTCCCCCCTCCCGCAGCGCCGGCCCCGTGCAGCCCGGCCCGGGCCGGCGGAGCCGTGCGGGGCTGGGGGCCGCCGAAGGGACAGCTCCGCTGCCGGCGCCGGGGCCGGCGCTGCTCTCCAGGGCCCGGTGCTGAAGGTGCGCTCTCCGCCGGCATCCCTCCTGCCGCTCCCAGCGCCGCGGGGCAGGCCGGGCGGGGGACCCGCGTCCCGGGGCAGGCGGGGCTGCGAGCAGGGGGGCCGGCCCCGCGTACGCCCCGCGCACCCCGCACACACATCCCGCACCTCCCGCAGCCCGGCCCGGCCGCATTGTCCGCGGCGGCCGCGCGGGCTCCCCCTGGCGCGGGCACGGGGAGGCGCAGCCCCCATTGTTCTGCGGGGGCCGGGGGGGGCGGCGGGCAGGGACCCCCGGGACTGACCCCCGGGACCGACCCCCGGGACTGACCCCCCGGTAGCGCCCGCCCGGGGCAGAGCGGGGGAGGCGCGGGGAGCGCTGTCCCCTCAGCGCGGTGGGTGCCCGGGGGCGGCCGCCGCTCGCCCCCCGGTCGGCAGTTCCCCGCCGGGAACCGTGGATGTGGATGTACAGACGCGGGGGACAGAGCGCAGCGCGGGGAGGGCGCCGGGCCGGGGCTCTGCTCCGGCAGAGACGAAACGCGGGGCTGTTTGTGCCGCCGAGCCCGTCCTTCTTTCATCCCGAGCGGATCGATCCCCGCGCGTTCGCGCTCCCCCGTGGGCGGGTGGCTGAGGGGACACGGGGGTCTCTGCAGCGGGGGAGCGGGCGCAGGGAGCCCCCGCACGCGGGGCAGCAGGGGCGGGATGCGGCGGAGCTGGGGGACGAGGAGCCAGGAAGGATGGATGGCCGAAATCCCCGCCCGACCCCTCGCCCGGAGCGCTGCGGGTCAAACACCCGCGGCCTGGGGTGGCCAGAAGCCCCTCGGAGGGTGCTCGGGCTTTGCCCTGCTCCCGTCGGGAGAGGGATGCGGATCCCTCCTCGGCTCCAAGGAGGGATCTGCAGTCCCCGGGGGGGCGGCTGTGACGGGAGCGTCAGGGGGACGGAAGGGGTTTGGGGTTTTTCGGCGGGCACGCGGCGGTGTCGCCTCCGCAAACAAACGCGCATCCAGAGGGAAATCGATGCGGATAATGTTTGGAAGATTAAAAGAGCATTAATGTTGGCAACGGGAGCATCAGCGCGTGGACCCAGTTTTCATTGATCTGGAACCTGAGCCGGCTCGTTTCCAGTAACGCTGCTGGTGCTTTTCCTTCCCAGCACCGGGCCCGGGGGGGGGTTCCCCTTCAGAGAGGGCAGAAAATCAGGAATCGCAGCCACACGCGGAGTTTTGTGCCTGTATCATTCTGGATCTCCCCTTTCCCAGTCCCCCCGAATGCCTTTGCATCCAGGAGCAAAGTCTGCAGAGAGCTCGGGCGCTGAGTGGGCACGGATTCCCCGCGGAGTGGGAAAGACCTTTGCAAATTACCTTTCCCTTCAGGAAATCGATTATTTTAATTTCCTTTTATTACCACGTGTGAATAAGCGGCTCCGTTGCCTCGGCGCTTCCTTTACTCGCTTGCTTAAATCCCTCTGAGCACGGGGAAAAAGCCTGAAGTGTTTCAGACTTTTGAAAAACAAAACAAAAAAAACCCCTCACCAGCTCTTTGCCCCGTCACTTCCGGAAATTTTTTCCCAAATGGGACTAAAATCTGCTGTCCTGGGAGGGAAATCCCCCTCTCCCTGTGGGAGGTGGAGCAGAGGGGTGTGCTTAGCATTTCTTCTTATTACAGAAGATCACGTTGTTTATCCTATTCTGTTCTGATCTAATTTAATCTCGTTATTTCTGCGCTCGGGGGTCTTTTTAAGACTCCCTCGCCGGGGGTTTCTGGGCGGGAACAGGCGGTTCCGCGCGGCTCTGGAGCTCCGGGGGGCTCCCGTTTTGGGGTCCTGCTGCGGCTGCAGGCGGGGGAAAGGGTCGAGTGTCCCCCCGGGGCAGGGACGGGGGGCTTTGGGGGGGCGAAACAAATGTTCGGACCCGCCCGGGGGGGGGAACGGCGGCACCGTCAGCACCACGGAGAGCGCAGGAGAGGGATGGAGGGACGGAGGGATGGAGGGCAGGGAGGAGGAGGTGCTGCGGACAGTGGGCCGCCCGTCCTCTCCGCCTCTTTGTGCCTCACCGACACTCCGTGCCCTGCGTTTTCAGGCTCTGCGTCTGGAGCTACGGCTAAAAATTAAGTCCCAGCAACGTCTGTATCAAGCCTGTTATCTATCCATACATATATCTCTATAGACAAAAGTATTTCTTAGTGCTGGACTAAATATACAGGTACCTAAAGGTTCTTTGAAAGGTGCTTAGTGGCTTGAAATATGGGTGCTCCCTTTGGCTATAGATTAGTGGTTGTGTCTGAGCAATCCATGCAGTAAATTGCGGTGCCGGGTGATTAATTAGATTTCCCACGTAGCGACTTTCCCAAAATAATATCCTGGCCCAGCTTTTTTTTTTTTTTTTTTTTTTGGGTTCCACATCGTTTCTGGAAGCGTTTCTGCCCTGCAGAGATTCGAATCCTGTTTTTGTGCAGCGAGCAGGCTTTACCAGTGTCTCGATCATTTGATAAAGTTAAATCTGAGCGCATTTGTCATTAAATGCACTTCTGTATTTTTTCCCTCTCCTTTGTTAAACAAAACCCAGTGAACTGATCACCATGTCTTACTCATTCTGAAGCTGTTCTTCACTATTTCCTTAAAAGATTTTTTTTTTTCCCCCCCAGCATCTTGTTTTTTCCTGTATCTCTGGCCTGTCACCACTCGAACTGAAATATCCCAAACTCAAACATCCCCCTGCGGATGAAAACCTCCGCCTTTCATTGGTGGAGAGGAATGCACAAAGGGAGAAGCATTTTTGCCCAAAGGATTATTTCCCAGTGGCTGGTGCTGGTTCTTCCCTGGCTCTTCGGAGGGGCGTTTTGGCTCAGCGCTGTGGCCCCAGCTGCTCATCCTCGGCGCTCCTCCCCGGTGTTATCCACAAAATCTTGTCCTGGATGTTCCTGCCGTGTGCCAGCTGCGAGGGGCTGTCCCTTCCCTCCCAATTAGACGTGGCTGGGGGATGAGAAGCTTCCTGCAGGCACCTGTTCCAAGGCTGCGAGCGCTAAAGGCAGCAGAGCCCTCTCATCAGAGCAGCTCCCCCGTCGCTGCCTTCAGAGTGAACCCGGGCTCTGCAGGGCCACAGAGGATGGAGCTCAGAGGCAAAGCAGGGCTGCAAAGCACTGCAGACATCACTGCTCCTGACGGGAATCTCCGGGGATGGGGATTTCCCAGCCTAGCCAGGCTCTTCCAGGGCTTACAGGTACAAAAAAAAATCCTTAATGGCTCGCCTTAATCTCACTTTTTGTCTTTTAAATCCTTTGCTTCTCATCTTATCCCCACTAGACACAGCAAAAAGGAAGGCTCCCCTCCTTCTGCAGGCAGGCTGTTTGTATTTAAGGCTCCCATCTTGTCTCCTGCCTTCCCTGGAAAAAGCCCATCCTACTCGGGCGATGAATATGCAGGGAAAGCTTATTCAGATAATACAGCTCTTTTTTCCAAGCTAAAAGATTTTGTATCCAGCTCTATCAATCTTGCAGGCTTTTGCATAAAAGGCTTCTCTGATTTATAGAGGGCTTTTGCAGGCAGAAATCATACCAAATAGACTAATCTCAAATGGGTTGGGTGATAAGATCAGCCAGACAAGTCGCTGATGGCAGATAGAAATGCAATCAAAAAAAGACATTGGAGTGTTTTGGGGTTGTTTGGGGGTTTTTGAGCTATAAAATCCAACTGCTCCATTGTGAAAGAAGGGACTCAAACCACTGGTAAACGCTGCACAAAGGAATTATTAGACAAGCCCACAGAGGCTGGCAGGTTCCCAAAACACAAATTGTCTCCGAGCCCAAAATATCTCTCGGTGAGAGGGAACATATTTATGAGCAGCGGTGATTTTCCAGCAGTTCTCATCCCCCCATAATGGGCACCGGGGCAGGGCCCTGTGCCCAGGCATTAAGCTTTGGCAAGGAGCAGGAAATCTTCCTCCTGGAGCTTCCACACACCTGCTTCTCCCTGTGCCCACCCCGACAATGTGATTATTTGCATCTTCATTCCGATTGTTCCTTGTTCCATAATGATTTTGTACACAGTGGAGTACTTAACCTAATTTGTATTGATCCCAATCACTCTCGTTCGTGCATACTTAATTCAGAGAGGTAATCAAATCGATTTCTGAGGCCCAGTTTTTAAGAGATTGTAGCAACAGGGATGTACAGGGGGGGTTGCTTTAAGTGAATCACGGCCAAAGAAAAACATTTCAAATCCTTGGGAAACGTTTGGATGGTCATTTCATTGTGCTCAGTATTACCAGAGTAATTACATTTCCCTCCCATCGAGTTCTCTCCGAAATGGGATTGAGGAGCAGCTTTATTTCCATCAGGCAGATAACTGGGTTTAAGTGACTCGGCACCCCCGTGGAACCACAAACGGGGGATCAATAGTCACAGCTTATCCTCAGGAGCCGTGGGGAGAGGACTTACTGCTGGATTAAGGGAATATTGGTCTCGGCTTGGCTCCTGCTTAACACCTGCTCTTTCCAAGTCACTTTTGCCAGCGGAGTAAAAACATCCCAAACCAGAAAGTCCCGGGAGCTGTTTTGTTGCCGTGTCCAGTATCCCGGCCCCGCGAGTGGCTCCTCTTCTCCCTGCCTCGTTCCCGGGGCTCCTAGGTATTTTTCAGGATTTCTGGCTGTTTGGAATGCATGGGGCTGGCTAAGTTCCTCTCTTCTGGGGAAGAAAATGGAAAATCAGAGTTCTGGTGGCAGAAAATCAGGGAATGAACTATGAGTGGGAATAGTCACAGTCACGGCTGCCGGTCCTGGCCGGTTGTCCATTTTCTCCCCTAGAATACGTTCGGTTTTAACCGCAGCCAATAAATCAAATCGTGCTCTCTTCCCTTCCCTCCACCCTTAAAACCTTCCTCTTTCTTCCCGGAAAACCTCCTGATTTTATGAGAGTGCTCCCCCCGTTTTTCTCTGCCCAGGCTCAGCGTTCGCCTTCGTGGGGCCTTTTCGAGAGCAAACTCAACAGTTCAAGGCAAGTATTTACTGAATGCATCGAAAAGCACATCCCTCTGCATTATTTATGACCAGATACCAATAACTGTAAAACGCAGAGGATCTCTGGACATAAATTAGTGATGGTAGGAAACACTCCACTCGTCCCAGTGTCCCGGAACCTTTTAGAAGCTGCAGCAAAGATGCTGGTGCTGGGGACATCCCCACGTGGATTCTGGACACGTGGCAAAGGAAATCCAGCCTCAAATCTGCTTTTGCAGCTCAGACAGGCAGCAGGACGTTAGAGGGGCAGTCAGAGAGCCCACATTCCTGCCTCCTGATGCCTTTGGGCTGATGAGCTCTGGAGACCTGACTCTGGCCACTGGGACACCTGCACCGTGTCCAGGCAGGAGCATCCCTGCTGCTCCCTGTTCCCACAGCTCCCAGTCGGAGTCCCTGTGCCCCTGTGCCTGCCCAGCTCCGGCCTGACTTTGGGTTAATTACAGACATTTCCACTGTCTGAGTCCTACCTCTGGGCCAGGTTCATCTCACATTCCAGACCTGCAGAATTATTTAACAGGGCTGCTTCGAGCCCGCCCACTTATCAATTCTCCGGGCCTGTTTTGTGCCGGCGCGTTCCCCGCCCGTGTCAACATATGGATTTTCTCCCCGTGCCCGGCGCAGACGGCCCTGGCAGGGCTATTTTTAAGTGTGTGTGGTATTGCTTTCAGCACTGGCTGTTCTCTCTCTGCTAATAAATACAGGGAGCTATTAATACGGAGGTTTTAGGAGCCATTAGCGGCGCTCGGCGCGGCCACGGGCCGGCACTGCCGCCCTGCCTGACCCGAGCTCTCGCCAGGCTTCACCCCTGGGGGATACCCCGGGAAGGGGGACAGGAGATGGGAGCAGTGCCCCGGGGGGTGGTGACACTGCGGAAGTCAGGTTGGAGGGGAAGGACCAAGGGGAGGTGGTGCCAGAGCCCCACCCTGGAAGGCTGAGCCGGGCCGTGGCAGTTTGTGCTGGCAGACAGGGTTTTGCCCTTGGTGGTCACCCAAAGCTTTGACCAGGGTTTGCTCTGGGGTGTTTAAAGGGATAAAACTCACGTGCAAGTGTTATTCCTGGCTGTTGGGAGGTTTTTGGGATGGGAGTGTGAATGCAGCCCCCTGGATTTCCCCGGGAGCCCTCAGATCCCCCGTGCCGGAGCGGTGCCGGCTCAGCCGGTGTCACACCCACCGGGTGGGTCTGTGGGCCCCACCCTGACACTTTCTCTCTGTCTCTGCCCACCCCTCCCCAGCCTGCAAACGCAAAGAGCAAGAGCCCAACAAAGAGCGGAACAGCTCCCAGAAGAAATCCCGCCTGGTGTTCACGGACCTGCAGCGCCGAACGCTCTTCGCCATCTTCAAGGAGAACAAGCGCCCCTCCAAGGAAATGCAGATCACCATCTCCCAGCAGCTGGGCCTGGAGCTCACCACCGTCAGCAACTTCTTCATGAACGCCCGCCGGCGCAGCCTGGAGAAGTGGCAGGACGACCTGAGCTCCGGGGGCTCCTCCTCGGCCCCCGGCAGCTGCCCCAAGGCCTGAGGGGCACGGCCGGCGCGGCGCGGCCGGCACGGCGCGGCAGAGAGAGCGGCTTGGCTTCCCGCAGGGCCCTCCACCGGTGACTTCTAAAGCACAATCCTCCCACGACCACCCCAGCCCAGCTGGCCCCGAGGGCGTCCCTACGGCTCCCCGTCGGTCCCAGCAGGCGCCGGTTCCACGTCCACCTCCCCCTGGACAACGCAAAGCTCAGGACAGGCGAGGCAGGTCTGAAACGCGGGGGAGCCGTTCCCGAGGCGAGTTTCTCCTGAGCCCGGACCTCCCCGGCCGGCGGGAGCTCCCGATCCGGTGCCTGCCGTGTGCTGGCCACACCGCCCCGCGAGAACGGAGCACAAAGCCCGGCACTAAAGAACCCCAGACCCCGGTTTTAAACTCAGGCGTGGTTTTCATTGAGCTTTTTTAAAGGAGAAAAAGAAAGATCGAATGTTAAGTTTTCCTTCGTTTCCTTAGCTTTAACTCAATCAGCTTGTTCTTGGATCAGAGCAATTCAGTTCCCTCGAGCTCAGAGTATCAAGCACAAAGCCGTAGCTACAGCCCTGGGCTCCCCGGGGCCGTGCCAGCTGCGGCCTGGCATCCCGGGAACGCCGCGGAGACCGCAGGAGCCCCAAGCACAGCTGGCAGTTCCTCCCAAGGTCTGTGTTTGTACCTCAGGCACACTCAGGAGGTCGATGGAACTGCTACAGTACGCGGAGCGAACACAACATTTCCAAAGATCTGGATTTCCTTAGGTCATTCTTACACCCTTTTTGGTCTCCCGGAATCTGGTTTCTCCTCGGCAACGTCCTCGTTACCGAAACCTTTTTAGCGTTCCAGGCATTTCTGTTCATTTTTTCCCGTGTTTTATGGTACTTTCAAGCAGGTAAAAAACCCCCAGAAACGAGCCCTCCGGATGCCACCGACCGTTTCAGACGTGCCGCATCGACCCCCCACCGCGTCCCCCCGTTCCCTTTCCCCGCCCGCCGCCCGAGCCGGCGGGAACACAGCACACCAAAGAGACAGGATTTCTGCAAGCCAAAGATGTTTCTAACCCGCCATTTCTCCTCGCCATGGCTGGTGTGGGTGGTCGGGCGGCGCCGGGGAGGCCCCCCGAGCTCCGAGCCCTCTCTCGGCCGCGGCCGCCCCGTGAGCGGTGACCGAGCGCGGCCGCGGCTCTTTAAAGAGACACTTGAGACTTTTTTTATGTGCTACTTAATCGAAACCAAAGAAACGTTTTTTCTGCACCTACTTCTTCTGCAACAAACTGTTCCATTGAAAGATAAAATAAAAACTTAAAAAAACAAAACAAAAAAAACAAAAAAACAACAACAAGAAGGAAGCGCGTCAGGAAGCAAACGAGTCCCACACTGTGTTTTACAGACATCTCGGACGTTTTCGGAAGCAGATCTCAAAGAAAGGGTTGACCAAGAATGAGAACAAAGCAAAGCCAGTACAATTGCTGCTTCATTTGACAACTCCAGTCATCCTAAAGTTGAAGATTGTCTTTAATTTGTGCCTATGCAGTTTTTTCAAAAAGAACAAGGAACAGAGCAACCAAAACCTCAACAGCTACAATACCAAAGATGAGGATTCTCACGACTTGTGTTTCAGTTTGTTTTCTCCTCTTGCACGACTAATGCACACAACCCCACTGGTCTCTGGACAGGTAACACTTCTGAGTCTTTGTGCAACCCCAAGGGTGGGTTTATTTGTTTCCCCTGTCTCTGCCCCCCACGGCAGCTCTCCGAGAGCTGCACGGACTCCGAGCGCAAGATGTTGGGATACTGGTACGTCCCCTCCCTCCAGGAAAAACCTGTGGGGTGGGGGTGACCTGTGTGTCGGTCTCCTGTGAACAGCCCCCCTCCTGCACGTGACAGCAGCCGAGAACCCTCCACCCTTCCACGAGGGTTCATTCCCACCCAGGTGTCCGTCCAACCAGCCCCTCCCCGTGCATTCTGAACACAGCACTGCCCTCACGGGAGGTGCCTCACGCTGGCAGTGTCCCCCCACAGTCTGCAGCGGTGCCAGGTGTCCGTCCCTTCCCTCCTGCCCCCGTAACCGTGGCAGGGGGAGGGATGCCAATCCCAGTGCCCGTTTCCCACCTTCCCTTCCTGCAGCTGCAAGGCAGGGAACGAGCCCAAGTCACCCTCTGAGCGTGTGCTGGACACTTCAGCCGAGGGACACCTCCCCTGGGGGCTTTTTATTCCTGCCCAGAGTTCCTCCCAACACCCTAACAAAGGAAATCTGGGTCAGTTACAAAACTATTTACAAATTTCTTCTGCGATTATTTACAAATTCCTCCTCGGTGCAGTCACCAGCTGTGACAGTGTTTGTTTAGGGCTGGGTAACAAACAACACCACCAGGCTTCTCTGGGCTGGGCAACAATCACAGGCCATTTTCATCCACAAATCCGGCTGCATTTTTTATCCCTGCCCCTCTCGTGGCCCCTCCTGTGACACCTCCCATCTCACTGCCCCCCTCGTGGCTTTTATGTAGCAGCTCCCTCAGAGGAGGAGCGTTGGAACCCCGGACTGTGGGGGGAGATCCCCGTGTGGGCGAGCAGAGTCCGTGCCCTATTCTGCCCTAATCCCAACTCCAGCAGACAAATCCCGATTCTGTGCCCTATATTTATGACTCTATAGAGCTGTGTAATGTAACTTGTTGCTTTATTTCTTCTGCCACAAAAAGACTGGTGTGCACAGAGAGTATCCCAGCATCTCCCGGACCGGGAACTTGGAGTTACAAGCGTGGGCACGGCCGAGATGAATTCAACTTTCAAGAAACCTTGGATATCGCTTTAGTTGCCCCCGCAGGAACAAGGAATGTGCTCGATGAACTTCGGTCGAATAGCTTTATTCTGGATCTCTCTGACCTACAGCTGAATCCAAAGACCTGAGAAGGACCCAACCAGCAAACCTCGCTCATCCCTGCCCGAGGGAAGGGGGATCCCAGCCCTGCAGGAGGGAAGGGGGGTCTCCCCTCCCCAAGGAAGACACGGTAACAACACAAACTGGCTTTGGACACAGCCAGTGCTTTTCTTGCTTGTCACAATTCCCGAGTATTTTTAAGACGCGGGGAAACTTTCTACGTGGCCTCCTTTGTATTTATTAAGGGGAATTTTTATTGGTTAGATTTTTTTAAAAAGGCAAAGCTTAAAATGGTTTTATTTTTATTTTTTTTTTCCAGACACCTGTGGGTTTTGACCCGATATAGTACCTATCAATAATGTAATTTATTTAATTTAGTCTTAGGGCAGGTCCTGAGATCTCTGTTCAGTCTGAATCCCGTTGAGTTGCATCTGAGCTTTTCAGTTCAGTGGGAGCTTTGCCTGAGTGCAGACTGCAGGGTCAGGCTCCCATGTTAGCTATTTGCAACTATTTAATTCCCTCATTTATGAACTCATTTGGGATTAATTCTGCTTATTTATCCATCTGACTGTCGTAGCGCATCAGAGATGCGAAGCCTGTCAGTAAATCCACTGAAGAGTTGGTGTTGCTCCCTAGAGCAGCCAGGTTCTGCTGGACAGGGAAAAACAACTCATTCCATGAAGCAGGAGTCCAGTTTTAATTCCCTCTTCTCATTAATTTTACTTGTTTAAGCATCAAAGTTTAAGTTATTTAAGTTAATCCGATTGGAAAGGGCGACGTACCTTTATTATGGCACATAACTAATTTATTTAACTTATTCATTTAACTTATTCATCACCGCCCCAGGATGCCCCTGTAGAGCTTTTTATTTTTTGATTTAGAATTACCTCTGAAGCACTACAGCTGATCTCCTGTAAGAGCAGCAGAGCGAACTTGGAGGACAAGCAATGAATACTCAAACCTGAAACTGTGTGTTCGGAAAAAAACAGTTAAAAAAAACAAAAAAAAAAAAAAAAAAAAAGACACCGGGATACTTTGCCTGAACTTTGTGGCTTCTTAAAGCTTAAGCTGGGGGTAAAATAATCCATGCCAAGCAAAAAGAGAGGAACCCTTAAACTAGCTGCTTCCAAGAATGAACTTCTGTGTGTGGAAAAAAAAAAGAGAAAAAGGAAAAAAAAAAAAAAAAAGGAAAAAAGAAAAAAAAAAAAACCCACAGAAAAAAACCTTTGTATTTCTAGTGAGAACCAAAGAGGCTACCTCACTGACTTTTCCATTTGTAATTTTAATCGTGTTGATGATACCAAAGATACCAAAGATTTCTTTCTCTGTGCGGTCTGCATCCTGCTTGTGCTCTCTGACAGCTCCCCCTCCGCTCTCCCCTGCCCTCAGCAACGTTCAGCTGAGCCCAGACTCCCAAAGAAACGCTTCCCTGGCAGCTGCCAGTTCTGGTGATGCCCTTTTCTGTGTTCCCTCTGCCTTCCTGCCAGCCCAGGCGTTCAGAGATGTGGAGCTGTGCCCACGCCAGGTTGTGCTGCCCTGGGGGTGAATCCAGGCTGTGCCCCTCAGACATTCCCTGGGGAAAGGCTCTGCAGGTGCCCCCGAGCCATTGGGGGGGGCATTTGCAGCAGCAATTAGCATCACTAATTATTATTAGCATCACTAATTATTATTTTCCTGCTTGAGCAGAGCCCACGGGCTGCTCTGGGGGCACCGTGCCCTCCACGAGGACCTGGCCCAGCGGGCTCCGCAGAGCCAGGGGCTGCTCCCTCCTCCTCCTCCTCGCCTCTGCTTGTTGTTTACAACTGCAGTTTTCACATAAAAATCAATTAATTACTTTTCTCGAGCTAGCACTGAGGCGAGGCTACATTAAGCTCCATTAGCCTCACGTTCCTGAGTGATTATTTCCAAGCCGGTCGGGGAATTAGCGGTGCCCTTTGGCACCGGTTTGTGCCACGGAACCAACACCCCCCTGGGCTCTGCTCGCTCTCCCCACCGCTCTGTGCCCCTGGGCTTCCCCCCAGAGCCCAGCCCGGGCTGCAGGGCCTTTCCCTAAGGGCTGTGCCTGAGCCATGCCCTTGGATTACGCTCCGCTTGAATGAAGCACTGCCTTTTATTTTGGGGCTTCTTTTGGGCTTTAGGTCTGCGTTGGAAGCGGTGGGACGGGACAAGTGTGCTTTTCTCTCTCTCTCTCTCCCTCCCTCCCCGTGTCCCTTCAACACAAAGCTATAATAATTCTCAGGATGCCTTCGGGGCGGGGGGAGCCGCTGTTCCCGGTGCCCTCGGACACAGCCCGTCCCCAGGGCTGGTCCCGCGGCCCCCGCCAGGCTCAGCCCCGCTCGCAGAGCGACGTTACCACGGGACGAGTGCCTTGCTTGAACCAAAGCAACCGCGTGGTTTTGCCAGTCTAGAAACCTCTCCGTGCTCTTTTTTTTTTGCTTTTTTATTCTTCTTCCTGTGAATACCTCAGCTTAACTGGGCCGCCGGCTCGTACCTGGTGGGCTTTGTACTGTGGTGCTTTGCAACGCAGCCCTGCAAAGAACAGACTCCTGAAGATACCAAAGGCTCTCCTCCTCCTCCTCCTCCCTCTCCCCAACCTCTCTCTCTCTCTCTCTCTCTCCACGGTTCCAAAGCTTTATTACAACCCGGGCACGTTGGCAAGGCAGACCGTGCAACCCCTCACCGAGTTTTCTCAGATATACCTCATAGAGAGTAGCTGTTTAGAGTAACGTTATTAGAGCGTATACGTAAGAAATTATTCGCCGTTTCTTTTTCGGTAACTGTGATTTAACAAAAAAAAAAAGAAAAAAAAATAAGAGAGAAGAAAAAAGCTTTATACGTTTTAGGTTGTGCTTTTGTACTTAGACGGAGAAGGTGCGCTTAAAAATGTACGTCGAGTCTTTCTTCCCCTTGGGTTTTTCTTTTGTTATTATGGATCGGGGGGGGGGAAAGTTGCAGAATGAGCCCAAAGTTTACAGTTTCATATTTTGCTGAAGAAACAATCTGTGTTCATTTGCTCTGTCGGGGGAGGGAGGGAGGGAGGGGGGGGGGGAAATAAAAAAAAGGAAAAAAAAGAAAAAAGAGGCAAAAAAAAAAAAAAAAAAAAAAAAGGATTATTTTCTACATTTGTGCTACTTGGTCTGAAGAGCTGATTGTCCTGTGTGACGGTGTAGTATTATAATTATGATTATAATTAGCAACTGCCAATCAGCGCTCCCATGTTTATGCATGAGGCAAACCCTTAGCAGTGTGATGCATCGTGGTTCTTAATGGCAACTTCTTCCTTTGGGTTTGGGACGAGCTCTTTCTGTTGGTGGTATTTATTTCTGCATGGAGCCTGTTACAGTCGTGGCGCAGTTGTGTTTGCATTGGCACTGGGAGAACAGCCCCGTGTGGGGGTCAGTACTGCTCAGGCCTGCTGGAGGGGGCAGCCCCTCACTCAGCCCCTCTGCCCCGGGGTCAGAGGTGTTTGCTAAGGTGCTTTACACCCCTTTGATTTGTCCCCGTGTCACATTCAGGCTCGAGCCCAGTTTCCAGCTGGGCTGTGTTTTCCCTCCGGGTCCAGCTCCCGGGTCACCCTGGCCATAAAGCCAACCCAACTGCCCCCTACTCTTCACTCTGTGTGGAAGAGGTGGCCCGGGAAGGGGGAGAGCCACAGCCTTCTGAGGAGGCATCTGAGTCCGTCAGTGGAGTGTTTATATCGTCTGTCATTAAGGGTACTTTAGAGATGTGCTTTCATTAGTGCAAAGAGACATTTTTTTCTTTGGCCTTACTCGGTAGGTTGTGGTGATTAATGAAAGCTGTGTAATATAGTCGGGGTTATTTTCCTTCCCTTCTTTCTCTGCCAAAGACAGTCACGGCTACAGGAACTTTGAACAGGGGGGGGTTTTTGTCAGACAGTTGATGATTGTACGAGCGGTTCATCCTCCCGAAATCTTCCCGCAATAAGGATCCCCGCACTCCTCACCGCCAGGAAAAACCCACACCTGCATTTCTCAGTCCAAAGGCAACAAGGGGTATGTGAGGCCGTGGCGGCTGCCGGTCGCCAGGGCACCTGGATTATGAAATTTGAGGTCTATTTTATTATGTCATTTTATGTCCTTTTTTAACTTCGTGGAAGGTGATACGTTGAACTGAGTGTCAGCTGAGTTTTTCAGACGAATAAAAGTAGCTAAAAGAGTGAATGTTATTTTATCATTAAAGGGTTTTTACTCACTGATTTGTGCCAATAGATGTCCTTTATCTCAATGACAAGTATTACATTGCTTTCAAAGTTTTATTTATAGCTATTGATGTAAAACCCACACACACATATTATTTGCCAAAGTTCAATAAAGGAGGAAAACAACACTTTTGCTTCCTTGTGCCATCAGAAGTTCCTGTTTTTTTCCAGGGTTTTTTTTTCCACCACGGCCCAATCCCACACCATGGGGTGAGGTGGAGCCAAGCCTGGGCTCGGGCTGCTACTGCTCTCAGGGGTATGGAGGGGTGAGGAGAGCTGAGCACAGGACCCAGTGTAGGGCCACGTCCCAAAAATGCTGCCTGGGGTGGAGGGCCTGGCCAAGTGAGCAAAAAGTACTTGGAAAAAGATCTGATGTCAAAGGAGAAATCCCTTCATTCATTCACCCCAGCTCTGGGCAAGTCCGGTTTGTTTTGTCTCCTGCACTGATGTCATCGTAAGCAGATCAAAAGCAAAACAAAACGCACAAGGAAAAGCACTTTCCTGTGCTTCTCCTAAAAAAAACAAACATGCAACCGATCCTTTCCTCCCCCAGCTCTCCCCAGCTCCATCCCTCTGCCCACGCGGAGCCAGGGGCAGGGGCAGCACGGGCAGGACCCCAGACCCCCCCAGACCCCATGTCCCACCCCCAGGGCAGCACTGCACGGTACATTATCTGGGATCTACCCTTGGCACCGAAGTTTAACCTTGGGGTTAATAAACTCCCCGAAAAATTTGTTTTCACGCCCGTTCTCTCCGCGCCCCTCTCTCGCACCCAGCCAGGTTCTGCCATTAATTAAATTTACGCTGCTTCATTTCACTTTGCTGAGGGGCCAGGGGTGCAGATCAAGGCAGAGCTGCCTCCTCAGCACTTTGTGGCACAGAGCCCAGGCCGTGGCTCTTCCAGGCTCCTTTCCTTCACCCTCTGCCCGGGCTGTGGAGGAGGCTCCCGTGGAACAGGAGGGCCCTGAGCTCCCCGTGCCCTCCAGCTCCAGGCACCCCCGGGGCCGAGCCCCCTTCCTAGGCAGGGCTCCAGCCTCCTCCAGGGCAGGGAGAGGAGCACGTGAGCCACCGGGAAGGGGAAAATCACTGTCACACCAGAGAGAGAAAAGCAGTGACACCGAGACTAATGCAGCCGCGGCGGGTCATTTCCATTTCACTGGCGGGATCGTTCCCCCGGGAATGCATTTTCCAGGCACTTAGCAGTGGGCACAGCTGGGAGAAGGAAAGGGGACCATTTCATTAAGCTGCCAAAAAGCTGACGGATGATCTGGGTGGGTGGCAGGGTTGCAGCTGGGCTGGGATGCTGCACCAGCATCAGCTTGTCCCAGTGCCAGGCACTGGGGGCCAGGGCTGACTCTGTACCCAGGGGGAAGGGATCAACTTCCCTGTCCCCGCTGGAGCTCACTTCAGTGAACTCCCCTCAACTCACTACCAGGCATCACGCAATTATTCCAGGCTAAAACGCGTTAAAACCCCTCCGATTGGTCACCGGCGACAAAAAACAAACCAGCAAAGCAGCACTCCCATCACAGGGATGCAGGGACACCCCGGGGCAGCCAGGCCGGATGGTGTCCCTGCCTCACGGAGCAGGGGGTGCTCCCCAAAACCTTCACCCGCATTGCAGGGCAGAGCAGCCCAGCCCTAAGGAGCAGATGCCTCCTCCTCCTCCTCCTCATCATCATCATCCTCGGGCAGTGCCGGCAACGGCAGTGCATCCGTCAGGATGAACTTGACAGTAATGATGTGCCGGGAGGGACCCGCAGGGAGCACGGCGCGGGTCCCTCCTGACTGCAGATGAAGTGCCGGCAGCTTTCCTGAGCCCAGCGCTCCGCAGCGCTCGGAACCCCGCGCGAATTCCCTGGGAACAGAGCCTGGGAGGCAGCCCGCGGGGAAGGCTGCACACCCACAGCGAGGGGGCAGGGTGAGAGAAGGAGGTTTCTTTTGGGGGGAAACAGCGGGAGGTTCTGCAGTATCGCTGAGACGTATTTTCAGCACGCGTGGGATGGAGGCGCTTAAAGAAAACAACCCCTGGGGACGGGCGGCACGGCGGGGTGGGATGGTCGGTAGGGAACAACCACTGTCGATGCCCCCCACACCGAGAACAAGGCAAGGGCAGCTCTGCCCGCACAGCAGAGCCCGCACCCTCCGGGAGCTGCCTTCGGCCTCCGCACAAACCTCCGGCAGCAGCTCCAGGGTCCGGCTCAGAGAGGGATAATGGCAGGAAGCCATAAGATATTAACCCAGCCGATTAAAACAAACAAGACCACTTTGGGTCATGTTACACATCCCTTCCCTCCCCGGCTGACAGCAAAGAAATGCAAGGCAGTAAAAGACAATCGTAGCCCATAATGGCCCAATAACTCCGGGATAAAAGCGCTGGGGGAGTTGGATGTGAGGAGCCGCCCCACCCCCGGAGCCGCTACGAGCATTATCCCTTAAGTGCTCGTTTAAGCTTCCTTGGAAGTGCCGCCTGCCCGCTGGAGAAATGCAATTAGGCCTCGATTGCGGGTGATGTTCACACGTTATGGATCATCCTTAAAAATGACAGCAAAAGAACTCTGGATTCCGCATGACAGCTGCCTCTCCATCCTTCCAGGAGGAAAACCAGCAGCACACCCACCCCGTTCCCACGGACACGGGCAGTGAGGGCAGGGACCTGTGTGCTGCTGGGCCACGGGCAGCATCAGGGGCCAGCCCTGCCAGGGCACCAGGGGGTACAGTCCTTCCCAGAGGGCACAGTCCTTCCAGGAGGGCACAGACCTTCCCAGGGCACAGACCTTCCCAGGGCACAGTCCTTCCCAGAGGGCACAGACCACATCACTAGCAGCAAACGATCTCACACCCCCCCACGAATTCCGAACTCCTTGAGCAGGACCCTCCCTGTGCCCACACGAGGCGTGAGGCGCTTGCACGCCCAGCAATGTCCGCGAGCCCCAGCCCGCCCCGGAGCTGATCCCCCCTCTCCAGCCCTCAGCCGCACGTACCTGCTCTGCAGTTCCAGGCTCCTCCGGATCCCACATCCCGGCTCTGTCTGGGGAGGCGCTGCTGTTCCTGAGGGCTCTGTCCAGGCTCGGTCCTGCTCTGCCCTCAGCTCTGCCCGCCTATTTCAGCCCTCGGCCGCCGGTGAGGGGAGATTTCCCGCGCGTTCCTGAGGGCGCCGGAGCCTCCCACAGGCCGGTGGGAGGGAACGCCGCCCCTCAGCCGTCGGGGAAGAAGGGGCTTTGCCGCGGGCAGGGACAACTCCCACTGTCCCGGGGTGCCCCGGGTGTCCCGACACCTCAGGGGTGAGGAAGGGCTTCCTTTCCCCCTCACGGCCCCGGGATCTCTCGGCCTTTGGGGCTGGGATGTCACGGGCGGCGCTCCCAGAGCGCCCCCTGAGCCCGGGGGACCAAAGGCCGCGGCTCCCGGAGATGATCCCTCTCCAGACACACAGTCCACCTGGAAAGGACGCTGTCCAGCCAGGCCAGTGGATTCAAATTAAATAATGCTGAGCACAAATTTAGCAGGAGAGAAAAAAAAAAAAGGGCAGGTTTTAGACCTGGTCCAAATTCATAAATCCCTGTGCTCCACGGGCAGGGGCAGAACCTGCTCCTGAGGGCTTGAAATGCTGAATTATAAATAAATCCCTTGCCCAGGGCACCCCGGGTTGTGCTGCTGGAGACAAGTACTTCCACACGGGATGAGACACAGCACAGCCCACACACGCTCGGGAATTTGCTCACAGAAACACAGGGAGGAACGTGGCCAAGCGGGAAAGCAGGTGGAAAGTGAGCCCTTCAGAGGGAAGGAGGGAAGGAAAAGTGCTTCCATAATGTCAGACTCAAATATGACACTGCTAAAGCTCTGCCGTGCTCACACAGCCAAATCCCTGTTTAGAGGTAAAACGGAAAGCTGAGATTCCAGAGGAAAGGAAGGAAGGCCCATCGCTGCTCTCCTCCGTTCTTCCCAGCCTCCATCCACCCCCCCGCTCTCTCCCTGTCACAACTCAGTAACAAGAGCTCACTAATGGATCAGCTTAAGTATCCAACAGCTCCAATCACTGCTCTAGAAAATAATCAATCAAGCACTTAATTTGTAACATCAGCAAGGAGCTGCCCAGAGACCACGGAATAAATTATCCAGCACAGGTGGGACCCAAACCAGGGCAAACCTTGGAGTCACCGTCTTCTCCAGCCTCTTTAGGGGGTGTAACTCACCCCAGCCTGACCCAGGGGTGCAGAGAGGACCCTAAACACCAGCATAAAGGGCTCTCAGAAAGACACATGGCTCAGTCATTTCTTCCAAAAAAAGTTTAATTGAGATTCCATCCTTATGGCAAACAACACACAGTAGGATTATCCAAACGGGCTGTGTTACATCAGTGGAAGTCCTTGGTCAGTCTGAAATGCATATGTTGGGCTAAAAGCAAGTACCTGTGCACATCTGGCATTAAGAGAATCAAAGGAACTGCTCTCACTTGCAGCCTACCCTTCATGGTGACTCCCAGCTCTCTGGGGTAGTGGAAAGGGAGAATACATGGAGCTTTTAGGTGTGCCTAGGAAAAGCCTGGCCCCTCTGAACTCAGCTGTGCTCAGACACCCTGCACACACCTTTCAGTGTCACAGCACCTTTTGGAAGCTCCCACCTCCTCTGAAGCGCAGCCAGGACCGAGGGAGACGTGAGAGAGGAACTCAGAGGAGAAAAACTTCAACTCAGCAAAGAAAAGACAAAAGCCAAACTACAGAGAGTGAAATCAGGAGAACAACCACATCCCCTTTACTTCCCATTTCTTTCCTCAGGACACTACTCCTGTTCCTAACTCCTTGATTCCCAGTCGACATCCCGAGGCCAGAGCTCCACAGTGCTGGCTGGGAGCGCTGGTGGGAAGCAGGAGTGCCACTGCTAACAATCCCACTGGACTGGTGTCCACGGAGCAGGGTCTCCCAGGTGCTGCAGGCGTGGGAAGGGCTCTGGGTCCGGAGTTCGTAGCACCAAAGGTTTCACAACGTGCAGGAGGGACACAGGGAACACTCACAGGCTGCAAACTCCGGAGCTACACACCACTGGAAAGGGCTGAGGAAGGCACATGCAGAGATGGGATTCATCCCTCCTCGGGGCAGACACTCACCCAACCCAGTGACACGGGCTGGGAGAGACGAGGGACTCCTCAAAAACCTCTGTTAAAACTAACAAACAGTACCACCAGCTCCGGGAGACAGGCCCCCTCTGCTAAAAGCTGGAAAATTAAGTGGTTTCTACATGATGGCCTAATAGCAGCCACGGAGTAATTATCCCACGTGCGGTTAGAACAGTCAAAAGTGAATTTTAAGTACCTCTTATTACTGGGGACAAACATAATGCCTCAGAATCAGTGCCAGCTTGTACCTTCAGCGCTCTCTCCAGCATGGAAACGGAAAGCCAGTCTGTATTTATAGTACCACAAGGTTCATATGAAGGGAACCCTCACTCCCCACACCTGGAAATGTGCTGGTCACAGCCTGGGCCACCCCGAGGTCCACGTCCCCTTCAGCTGGGAGGAAACAGGAGTAGGAAGATTTGATAAACCAGCTCGTTTTCCACTGCCCCCAAAGTGTCACACAGAGAAGGGGGAACAGAGAAAGTTCTGTGTCCAAGGAGAGACGTAAGGCCGGTGTTCCCAGACATGCTGGACATTTGAGCTCCTCTTTCCTGCCAAGGCAGCAAGCAGAGAGCAAGGATGGAGCAAGAGGGGGAGAAGAGATGCCTCTGGCTCCCTGCCACTGCCACAGGCACAGGCTTGGAGGGGCAAGGAAGACTTAGTTCTGCGAGGGACAGCAGTGATGCAGGAGGTTCTGGCACTGCAGGAATCTCAGTCTGTCTCCCCCTGGGAAGCAGCTATGGCAGTGGAGACAGGCAGCTCTCCAGAGGGATCAGGCAGCACTTGGCCCACGGGCTGCTCTACACATCCACCCGCTCCTTTAGCATCCTGCCTTTAGTTCTTCCAGCAGGACAGGACCAAACAAAGCCCTGACACGCCACGAGAGGCCTCTTCTCTCCTTAAACACCGCTCTGCAAAGAGCAGAGGTTCCGACTGGCCGTGCCTCGCCTTTACCTGAGCAGATGAACCTGGACGAGCAGCGTGGCTTCCCAACCACCAGCAGGGATTGCCAGGAGCCAGCCTGCAGCATTTCAGTGCTAAGGACATCAAGTAAACGTGCCCCCCCAAGGAGGTGACAGCTCCACCACCACAGGTATGGCTCAGTAACGGGGTCACAGCTCTGGGGAGGTCCCTGTGCCCGGCCTGGGGGGCTGAGTGGGGACAGCAAAGCCCCTCCTGGCCCAGAGCACCCTGGGGCTGCCCCCTCAGGCACCTGCAGTGTACAAATGTAAATCACTCCTCACTCCTCATCTCCATTTAAATAACATCCATCGAGCCAGATCAATCCCACCCATGGCACTCCATAGGTCTCCCACAAAACCCACAGCGCTGTGGCACAGTAGAAAGCACAGAGGAGATCTATAAACCTTCTGGAGAGCAAGCCTGACTTCCTAAACTTACTTAGCCAAACCGAGAAAGCCCTTTTCAATGAAAATAACAATAATTCAAAAAGCCATTCTGCTTAACATGTTTCCACACACGCTCCTGCTGGATTTGACACACGCAGTTGCAATGGAACATGTTCTTCAGTATCACCCAAGCAAGGCTTATTCCTTTCAATTTATGCTCTTCAGATGCTTTCCTGCAGATAATGACAATGCTTTTTCTAGAAAATGTAAACAATTTTTGTGCATTCTACTGTCCCAGCTAAGCTTTCACTGGAAGTTTCTGGCAGGAGAAAACCAAACAAAACAAAGCCTTATCTTTATGCCCTAAAAAAAAAAAAATATATATATATATATTTATGCACACATTATTAAAAAGCATTAGAAGTCACTTGATTTCCAAAGTCTCCAAAGCCAGCTGCAAAGTCCCTCTCAGAAGAGACAACTGGTGGCTGTGCTGGTCAGACTTGCACCTTAAGCAAACCCAAAATAACTGCACACTTGACCTGGCAAGCTGAAGGTACTGCATTCGTGACCAACCTGCACACAAACATACCCTGCATAGAAAGAGAAGAAGCTGTGGGAGTTTCTCAGTGCTGGGCTCAGGCTAAGCGCCCCCGGGGTCGGGTGAGATCCCCTCACAGCTGACAGGAGAAATGCCCTCCTTTCCCTACGTCCTACAAACTCTTCTCGAACGCAAAGAAAACATCAGAGAAATGAACCCAAAGGCGAGCTGCCCGTGCTGGCACGGGAGGTTCACAGAGACCGTGAGTGAGTACCGGGGTCTCCTCCCTTGCCTGGGGCCGTTCCTTGGCAGTTCCCGAGGGACGAGGGACGGGGGCGGCTGTGCCGGGCGGCTGTGCCGGGCTCACAGCGGCTGGTTGGCGAAGAAGGCCTTGGTCTCCCTGCACACGGGGTTGACGCAGAGCGGGCAGCACAGGGTCAGCTGGCGGGAGCACACCTCGTTGGACTGCAGGTGGGAGCACACCAGGTCTGCCAGGGCCTGCGGGCCGGGGGGACAGTCAGGGGGAGCCGGCCCGGACCCGCCGGAGCGCGGGCACCAAGCCGTGCACCCCCTCCTAACAAAAACCCCACACAACATGGCACAACACTCCGCTGGAACAGGTACAAGGGGGGCCACTTCCATTAAAACTGCAGGGAAACAGCCGTGCTCCAGCGGGAAACACACGACTGCAAACCTCTGCAGCCACGGCCACAAAGCACCCACCTTGGAGAACAGCGGGTTTCCATTGAGGGACTCTGCTCTCCTGATGTTCTCAACTCCGCACTGGATCAAAAGGAAAAAGGAAAAAAAAAAAAGTTAGATCTGCCAGGCCCTTCGCAACCTTCCTGCTTCACTCAGAAGTCGCCTCAAAAATGACAGAATAAAGTGCAGTGCCGTGTTTTTTTTTAATGCAGCAAAAATAACTATGCTGCAACATTTCACTCTGCTGCCAAAAAAGTCATTTACTCTTTTTTGGCTTAAAGAGTTAAATCTAGAAAGACAAATTCCCACCTGTTTTGTGGTTAAGCCAGTTCAGATTAATTTTCAATTTGCAAGAAAAATAAGGCTTGCCCTAGAATCGTATTGCAAGAAGCAGCTACAAAGCAAATTGCAACCCAGGAGAAGTAATTCCAGAGCAGCACTGCCCAAACAGGTACAAACCCCACAAATCATTTACCTCGTTTGCTAAAACCTGGGAATACTCGATGTCCAGCTCATACAGGGTTTCGATGTGGTCACTTGTAAATGCTATTGGGACCAACAACATGTTCTTCTTTCCTCGTTGGCACAGCCCTTTAATGGTCTCGTCTGTCTGGGGACCAAGCCAAGGCATTGGTCCAACCTGGAACAAAAACAGGGAAATAAAGAAAAACACCTCATGAAATCATTCTTGCAAACCACCCTCACGTGTTCTTGGGCAGGACCACGCAGACCAGATTATGGATAGGATAGAAACAGCTATTGGTATTTCCCTGTTTTTGGTTGTGCTGCTCACTTTCACCACTAAATCCCAAAGGAACAGAACCTGGGCCGGCCTGAGCAAGGCTGTGGTTAAAATAAATGAAGATGTAAATAAAGGTGTACCCTGCCCAGGCTTTACCTGCCTCAGCTTCCCCGAGCACATACCTTGGACTGCCACACGAGCCTGTAAGGGTTGGAGTAGTTGAGCTTCTCCATGACCCTCTGGACTGTGGCTCCCACTTCTTGAGGATACGGATCCCCCCGGTTCACCACCTGCGACACAAACACAGCAGCCCTTTCTCTTCCAGTGAACACACTGGCCTGGCACAGCTGTGTCCTCACACCCTTCCCCTCAGCAGCACAGCTCAGGGCTGAGCAGGGCAGGAGAGCCCCAGGTCACTCACAGACATGGGCAGCGAGTGGGCCGAGAAGAGGATCACCACGTCTTTCCTTTTGTCCGGAGGGAACAGGTTCAGCTCCTTCTGGATGTGATCAGCGAAGCACTGCTCAGAGGAACAGAGAGCAGAGACCTGAGCTGGGAACTTTGGGGGGCACTACTGCTCCCAGTGACCCACACAGGCAGAATTCCCAAATTCCCCTCAGCGCGCACCACGCTCAGGTGGCTCATCCAGGGAATGCCACCCAGCCTTCCGAAGCCTTCCTGTTATTCCTCCCCAGTACTTTTTTCTATTTTTTAAAAGAAAATATATAAACCTCAAAGGCTTCAAAGGCACACCTGAATGAGGAGGGGGTGTGTGGGCCACCGGTCGATAATGCTCCACTTCATCTTCGGCTTCTCCCCCTTCTCATTGTAGTAGCGATAAATGGCATTTAAACTGCTTCCTGAAACCCAGAGAGCAGAGAACACCAGCTCAGCCAGGCCCTGGCAGATTGCAGCAGCTCGGCAGCAAGGCATGAAGATATCTTAAATCGCTACACAATTAAAATGCAACCGTGACTCAGAGCTGAGAGTCTCAAAGGGGAACGACTCTATCCAAGGTCACGCAACGTCACCATTTTATCGATTGATCCGAGTTCACAGCCACGGGTGTGCCCCTGCCCTGCCCCAAGCTCACCTGTGGTGGAGCAGCTGTACTGGGGGTACTGGGTGAAGGCGACGGCCCTCTCGATGCCATCCTTCTCCATCTCCTCGATGGCCTCCTCGGTCAGCGGGTGCACGTAGCGGAACCCGATGTAGTACTTGTGAGGTGCTGCCAGCCCGGGCACAGGGACAGGAATGGCACAGAAGGGGTGAGAGCTCACAGCAACGTGTGTAAAATGCACAAGAGCCACACAGACCGAAAACAACTGGTTGGTAATTTCCTGGCTACTTTTCTAAGCACTGCCATATAAACCCACCTTTCTCTGGCACCTCGCTTCGCCGTGATTAGAATTTAAAAGTGATTCATACCTGTGGTTTGCTTCTGCTGGAACATCACCCTCCTGCTTTTCCCCAGTTTAGCAGAGGTGTGGTTTCCAGCCTGAAATGTTTCACTGGGCAAGTCCTGATTTCAAGGACGTATTGGTAAAAAGAAGTGTCACTAAATGAACACTTGGATGTCCTCGCACAGATCGCAGCTCCAGCTGCCTGCCCTGCCCCAGTGGCACCAAACCCCCAAGGACCAGGACCCCAAACAATGTTTGGGGCAGGAGAGCAGTGGCACTGAAACAGGGACACGTGTTCTTCCATTCTGCCTCTGGAGGAGGTTCACAGAACCCTTCCTGCCTTTAAACACACTATTTTGCAGGCAATATTACGCTCTTCAAGGACACTGCAGGTTTCCCAGCTCTAAGCTTTCGGGTGGCAGCTTTGGGAGCACGGCTTGGTTAGGGGGAGGGAGGGCAGGTTTGCTGTTTTGTTTTCTTAAGCAGAGGACAGAGGTTCTCGGGAGAACAAAAGCAAAGTTTCTTTTTCATGGTTTCTGGGTCACTGGCTCTGAAATAACATTTAGCAGGGCTCTGAAGGAAGCAGATGTCCCGTGCTTGGGCTGCACTCCATACATTTATGCAGGATTCAGAAAACAGGTTTAGTCAGCCCCAGTTCTCTGCAGGAGGCAGGAGAGGTCCCAGCTGGGAGCAGCAGCAAATAATAACCCAACCTGGGGAGCCCTCGGAGCCAGTAACCTCATTAACATTTTGGAATGGCATTAAGGACCAGAGCCTGACTCACCCCAGCAGGGACAGCGGGAGTTTAACCCGGGAAAGAACATTCTGGGGAAAATCATGGCCAACCTGGGAGTAACACTCTGGCAGATCAAGGCAAAATGACCCTAAAAGTGTTCCTTTGCAGCACCCAGTTACTGATTAACGGGGCTCAGCGCTCCCAAAGCCCTGCCTGTGAGCACACAGTATTCCCAGCTGCTCAGCCTGGAAGCACATCCAACTGCTCCAAGCTGTTCTGAAGGAACACTGAAGGCAATGGTTGGCAGTGCTCAGCACATTCCATTGTTCAAAAGGAGTCTCCAAAGGACTTATCAGGCGTGAGAGGAGCACAGAGGTGGGTGTGACTGCTCTCGGAGAGTGCTCACCAAACAAAAGTGGGAGTGGGACACTGGGAGAAGCAGATAAACCTTCCCAGCCTTATCTGCAGAACCTGCTGCAAGCCTGGCCCTGCAGGGGCTCCTGCTCTAAGAACACTGGGTGCCACAGCAGGCCTCTGGCTGTGCCTGCAGGGACCACAGCTGGAGTGAAGTTGGGGAGTCACATCTGTGGGAAAAGGGGTTGAACAGCACCTGAATGAAGGCACCAGTGACACGTTACGCACGAAACAGATGAAATGAACTTGGTTCCAGCCTTGCAAGAGTGTCACTTTTTACCTTCCAGACCCTTTCAGCAGTCTTTCAACTCCTATTCTAACCTTTTCTGTCCAAGCCTGACACAGGGGCCACAAAGAACTACAGAATAGCTTGGAATGAAACAACCTCTATTGTCAGACGTGGAGGGGATTCCCTGCCACACCAGCAGCACATCAGCAAAGGTCAGGGAAACTGGAAGGAGCAGAGGACTTGCAGCACCACATGTGGTAAAGCTGCTGAGCTGAAGAGAATGGAGAGCTCTCTCCCCTCTTTGGCTTCTCCTTCCTCCAGCAGTTCTCCTGTGACAAATGTTTAGTGTTCCCACTTCACACACAAGTCACAGCTCCCTGCTGGGAGGGAGAGAAGTTCAGAGGCATTCTGTGATCCTGAGAGAGGATTGCTTGCACCTTTCAAGTTTTCTCATGGTGAAGGAAGGACTTGCAAGGAAAGCATCTCCTTCCACCCCAGCCAAACTGCCTGGCCTTATCTCCTGCTGTGCCCCAGGTGGGGCTCTGCTATCGCTGAGCCAGGCCCTGCACTGCTCATCTACAGAGCCTTGTCTTTGCTTCCAAGTGACCTCCTCTTCAGCCCTGTAATGACTTCACAATGAACTGAACCCCTTTCTCTCCAAGCCTTCTGCAGCATCCCTGCCACGATTTCCCAGCAGGACTGAGACTCACCCCACACCCTTTGAACCCCGAGAGCCCCCGCCCAGCAGTACCAGTGTGAGGGGACATGCTGTCCAGCAGCTTCACCATGCCTTCTCCCTGCACCGCCGTCCACTTCTTGATGGGGGAGCCGCCGCCGATCCTGCTGTACTGCTCCTGGATCTTCGGCGTGCGGCGCTTGGCGATGAACGGGGCCAGTTTGCTGGAGCAGCCCAGAGGTACACGAGTTAACAGCAGAGCCCACACCACCACCCCTTCCCCCTTTCCCCCCATCTCCGGTGTTTGATTCCCTCCCCCTTCCCACAGCTCAAGCTGCATGAGGAGAGAACCGCCTCGGCCCAGCTATTTCTAACGCCGCTTCTTGCTGCTCCCAGGCTGAGACAGCCTCAGAAACGCTGCTCTGCACAGAGGGTAAATCAGCCAACACTGCCCGTGCCCCAGGAGATCCCAAGGCTCCTCACTTTTGAGCCGGCATCGTCATCAGATCCCTGTCCAGGAAGAGGCGCAGTAGGAAGTCGTGGACGTCATCCAGCCGCTCCGGGCCTCCCATGTTCAGCATCAAGATGCCAGTTTTAGGTTTCCTAGGGAAGCAAGAGATAGTTCACATCCCACTGACCTACTGCTTTTATTTTTATTACTGCGATGAAACAACCAGCTTGTTCTCCCACATTTGTCCTTTGCAAAGGCAGCTCTTATGCAGAGGCTCCTCCTGCTTCCACAAACACATGAGCTACGAGCCCGAATGGCCAGAGACAAATACTTACATGATCTTTGCTTTTTTAAAAAGTAACCACTTTGTAGCACAGACTTTAGCTGGAAACACACTGAGGAAGCTGCGCCTGGCACCTGCAGGCTCTAAGGGAGGTTATAAAACAGAGTCTAAGGAATGGTCTCAGCTGTGGATTCCAACCGAACCAAGCAGCAGGAACCAGAACCACAATAACCATAATTAATGCTCTTCCACTGCTCCTGCACCGCCTCGGGCGTGTCGTGGGCCAGGGCCTCGGAGGCTGTGCAGGAACAGCGCTGTCCCTGCCCCGGGAGGCCGGGGGAGTGCAGCCAGCCAGATAAACAATCTCACACACGCACAGAGCAGCCGGCTCTGCGGGAACAGCGGCTCGGTATCGGGGGGAGCCAGAGGGCTGGGGAGCAGGGCCCACCCGCCCGAGCACACCTACCGCTCCTGGGGCTGCACCCGGGGCTTGGCGCTCTCCGTCACCACCGCGGCCGCCGCCCGGCCCTGCCACCGCACCGGCACCCGCAGCGGGGGGCTGCTCCTCGCCACTGCAGGGGAGAGAACGGCACGCTGAGAGCCCGGCCAGACAGCACTGACCCCCCCACTGCCACACCGACACACTCGGAGCGTCTGCTCCCGTTAGCTCCAGGCCCCGGGATCAAAGAAGTCGAGAAATCACAACGTCTGAAAGTCTGGATTTCAGCATTAGCCAAACCCCAGCGTTTTACAAGTAAAGTCTTCCCACATCCACCTCCCCCTCCAGCTCTCTCGGAGCCCCTTTAGGCCCTGCAAGGGGCTCTCAGGTCTTCCTGGAGCCTTCTCTTCTCCAGGTGAACCCCCCCAGCTCTCCCAGCCCGGCTCCAGAGCAGAGGGGCTCCAGCCCTTGCAGCATCTCCAGGGCCTCCTCTGGACTCCTCCACATCCTTCCCATGTCAGAGGTCCCAGAGCTGAACACAGCTGGATTATCTTTAAGGTTCCTTCCCACCCATTCCACATGACTCCATGCCGGCCACAGCCTGCCTTCTCAGAAGCACACTTCATTCTCCTCAGGAGCTCACAGTCATTACACGATATTTTTTCAGTGTAACAACAGCGTGAATTGCTCACGATGAAAAGAACGGTTCAGTGCTGCACCCCCGGCTATTGTTCGGTGCGACAGCTCCCTGTCAGACCACGGGAGCTCGGCAGCAATTGAGCCCCGGCAGCACAGAGCTCCTCGGCAGCCGACCCACCCGCTGGGAAGAGCATCTTCCAGCTCACAGTTCCCTAATAACCTCCTGAACAGACCTCAAAACCTGCTGAAATCAATGACAATCCAGCTTCTCACTCGGGATTACGAGCGTGTAGCTGCGGGCGCCTGTGAATGCGCTGATATAAAAGGCTGCAAACTAAAGAACTTCAATTCAAGCACTGCTGAGTCCTGAAAGGCTCTTTTCAAACACAAATATTCACGTCTCTCCCGATTCTTAGTTTATTGCTTTTTGAGGGGCTGACGCTGCACGCAAATCGCAGAGAACGACAAAAAGAGAAGTTTCAAAGCTGCGTGGCTCTCTCTGCGCTTTCAAACGGGAGGGCGGCTCCTCGGCAGTTATACTGCGGAGGGGGAAAAATTAATATGAACACAGAAAAACAGGTGAGGGGACCCCGCAGGTGAGGGGACCCCTCAGCCCTCAGGTGGGGAGACCCCGCAGGTGAGGGGACCCCTGCGCCCCTCAGCCCTCAGGTGAGGGGACCCCGTAGGTGAGGGGACCCCTCAGCCCTCAGGTGGGGAGACTCCGCAGGTGAGGGGACCCCTGCGCCCCTCAGCCCTCAGGTGAGGGGACCCCTGCGCCCCTCAGGTGGGGAGACCCCGCAGGTGAGGGGACACCTGCGCCCCTCAGTCCCCAGGTGAGGGGACCCCGTAGGTGAGGGGACCCCTCAGCCCTCAGGTGGGGAGACCCCGTAGGTGAGGAGACGCTCGAGCCTCGCAGCCCTCAGGTGAGGGGACCCCGCGGGTGAGGAGACCTCGTAGGTGAGGAGACCTCGTAGGTGAGGAGATCCCCGTAGGTGAGGGGACGCTCGAGCCTCGAAGCTCTCAGGTGAGGGGACCCGGGGGTGAGGGGACCCCTGAGCCTCGCAGCCCTCAGGTGAGGAGATCCCCGTAGGTGAGGGGACGCTCGAGCCTCGAAGCTCTCAGGTGAGGGGACCCGGGGGTGAGGGGACCCCTGAGCCTCGCAGCCCTCAGGTGAGGGGACCCGCGGGTGAGGGGGTCCCCAAGCCTCACAGCCTTCAGGTAAAGAGACCCCCGAGCCTCGCAGCTCTCAGACAAAGAACCCTCGCAGCCTTCCGCCCGTTTAGCGGAAAACCCACCCCCGCCCTGCCCAGCCCGCTGCGGTAAATGAGCGGCCCCAGAGTCCTGGGGGCAGCGGCAGCCGCAGCCCCGCCGGCCCCGCGCGGGTCAGCGTTACGAAAGGCGCTTCTCGGGCGTTGTGTAACGCGGTGCCGCCGCCGCCGCCGCCCTCCCGCCGCCGCCCCCCGCGGTGACCGGGAGCCCTCACGCCCCCGCCGCCCTCAGAGCCCCGCTCCGCCATCGCGGCGGCGCCCCCGCACTCACGGTGACGTCCCGCGGCGGCAGCGGCGGCAGCAGCGGCCATCTTGGCCGGGCGCATTCCCTCAGACAGCGCCGCCGCCGCCGCCCCGCGCCTTACACCACCTCGGGACGGCCAACAACACCTCGGGACCGGCCCCGGCACCGCCCCGGCCAACACCGCCCCCGGGACCGGGACGGCCAACACCGCCCCCGGGACCGCCCCGGGACGGCCAACACCGCCCCGGGACAGCCAACACCCCCCCGGCCACCGCGCCCCGGGCCAACACCGCCCCCCCGCCACCGGGACCGCCCCGGGACGGCCACCACCGCCCCCGGGACCGCCCCGGCACCGCCCCCACCCACCGCCCCGGGACGGCCCACGGCCAACACCGCCCCCGGGACCGCCCCGGTACAGCCAACAGTGCCCCGGGACCGCCCCGGGACGGCCAACACCGCCCCCAGGACCACCAACACCACCCCCGGGACCGCCCCGGCCCCGCCAACACCGCCCCGGTACGGCCAACACCGCCCCCGGGACCGCCCCGGCAGCGCCAGCACCGCCCCTGGCACGGCGAGCCCCGCCCCGAGCCCCCCATGCCGGCTGTCCCCGCCCGTCCCGGGGCCGTCCCCGGGCAGTGGCCGTGGCCCGTGCCTCTCGTGCCGCCCTGGCCCGGCTCCCCTCCTTAGTGCCCGTGGTTCCCACGGAGCGAGGGCGCGCGATCCTCTGTTTGCACAGTAACGCTCTTAAGTTGCAGAACGTTCAAAAAAACCGCGATTTAAATTTATTTTTTTTATATATATACATATAAATCCTGTGGGCTTTCTCAGCGGGTGCCTCATGAGAGGTGAGGGCTCGACTGCTGAGCCCCCTCAGATGCGCTGGTGCAGGAGCACAGAGCTCCATTCCCGGTAGAAATTCAGGCGTTGGAATAGGTTGCCCGGGGAGGTACTGGAGTCACCACCCCTGGAGGTGTTTAAAATGCGTCTGGATCTGGCACTGGGTGATGTGGTTTAGTGGTTTGGGAGTTATAGTGCTGGGTTGATGGCTGGACTCGATGATCTCAAAGATCTCTTCCAGCTCTGATGATTCTATGATATTATGATTCTAAACACAAACAAACGAACACCACAGCAGTTATCCTGCACATTAACAGGTGGTTTACATTCCATGGCTCCTCAGCAGCGGGTTTGGACAGCTCCTGGAAGGGTCAAGGGCACATCTCCTCTTCTGCAGGCTTGTTTTCCCCTTCTGATGAAAATAAACCCAAGTACTCCTGCGTTCCGAGAGCTGCAGCAGCCTTCCAAGATCCCACACCACCCCTCTCCACCACCACTGAGGGAACTGCACCGGAGTCTCTGGCAAGTTCAATTCCACTGCATCTTTCATCCCAGTCACCTTTTAAGCTCCTTATCTGATCTGCCTCTTCCTCGAGCACCTCTTAAGTCCCCAGTCCTTCCTCTAGTAGTTCCCCTGATACAGAGGCTTTTAACCTTCACAGAGCAGCTCAGCCCTGACACGTTTAAGGACTGAAAACTGATCGCAGACAAGTGATGTTTTCCCGACCCTTTTCCCTTCCCTTCAGGCACCAGAAGGAAGTTATTTTATAAGAAGTCTTTCCGTGGTGCCAGAAGCCCAGGCTGCTCCCCCTGCTGCTGCTGCCTTGGCAACCCCTTATTCAGCAGCACATTTACTCTCATTTATTCGCCGTAGGCCAGCTGAGGTGGCCCCTCCAAATTACAAAAATTCACGCCTTTAAAGTTTATTCATGGGGGTTTAGTTCAAAAAGAAAAAAAAAAGCTCCTGCCAGTTCTTGGGATATGCGTTTACTCACTTGAAAATTCCCTTTTCCTGGGCTTTTCTCCACACTTTATTAAGCAATAAGCTCCAAGGGCTCAGTGAAAGGTACAGGCATTACAGGTCAAGGACTGTCTTGTACACCAGCTTCTGCTGCCATAATTTATTGGTTGCTGATTTAGACCAGTTTATATAACATGCAAGATGAAGAAAACCAGTCACTTACTACAAAAATATGGATATCCACAGCTCAACAATTCCAGGAGGGAATGGCAAATCCAGCTCAGGTCTCAGTGCAGGTGGCACGTAACGCCCCTACCACGTTTTATCTCTCTGGTAGAAGGAATTGCTTTATTTATGACTAAAAACCCCTACAGATGAAGGAACACATGAAGTATTTCACTAACCCTATTTGATAACTCGATTACAGCCAGAGAAGCTGCTCAGCTGCAGTAGCACAAGGGACCAGGGAGCTGCCCTATGAACACACCTCAGCGCCACGTGGGAAAGCACCGCCCGGACACAGTTTGGAAACCCAGCAGTGTTTCAGGTACCAGTTCCTTTGGTCTTTAGTCATTTCTGGTTTCAAACAGGGAGCAGGCTGGGTGTGCCTGGACCCACGGCAGCGCTTCATCCACAGCTCTGGGGAGAGGGAGCAAAGCCCGCCTCGCCAGCAGCCTCAGCACTGCTGAGCAATAAATAATCTGAAAGAAAACCAGGAAACCCCAAACCCACCCCACCCCTTGCCATGGAATTCTGTGCACTGTACTACACACCTTGCTACTGAATCAACTCAGAGAACCCTCAGGAAAATCAGCAGGAGCTGAAAAAGTGCAGCGCTCAACACAATCAGTCCCATTCCCATTCTCAGAGGGCACTATTAGGGAACTTCAAGAGCCTGAACTCCTGACTTCCCCAGCAAGAAACCCCGGGAGAAAAGAGGTTAAAATTAAAGCAAATCTAAAAACAGAATCATCAAATGCCCAGCATATTTTAAGTCACAGAAATTCAAAGCAGAAGCATATCTTGGGTTTTAAATGACAACTTATCAGGATCTTTGTTTTGTGTTGACTCAAGAGCATAGATGCACCTCAACAATTTTTCTAAGGCTTCTTCCAGTTAATTAGTAGCATTTTTCTTTAGAAAAAGAGGGTTGTTTCTTTCCCATTTCACATCCTAAACTGGTATTTGAATTAGCAACAGGCTGCAAGAAGTGTTGTTCTCAGACAGGCTGTAGTACAGCAGAGTGTATCGTTCTTTCCCAAGCATCAGCTGCTCAGTTTTCCCAGGAGTTTTTTCCCAAGGCTGGCTAAGGTTTGCAGCGCTGGACAAAGCGTGGGTAGAGACAGACATCTCGGATGTGGTGTCTGTTCAGGATCCAGGTCAGGAACCGCTCCAATCCCAAACCGTATCCCCCGTGAGGGCACGTACCGTATTTCCTCTGTGAAAGTCGAAGCAGAGAGTAAATATTATACATTTTCTTGTTGCTCAGAGTTGCAGTAACCCCACCAGAAACAAACCAATCCTTCCAAGAGGGAATCCTTCCAAGACACCTCTGGCTGGGTGCCTGCTGTACTGACCTGATCCGTGTACCAGTAGTACGGCGTGGGATCGATGCCCTCCCTCTTGTAGCCTTCGAGCAGCTCCTCGCTGTCCCAGGTGCGCATGGAGCCCCCCACGATCTCCCCCACGTTCGGCATCAGCACGTCCACCTGCAAGGCACGACAGCACACCCACCGCTCGCACCGCCGCCGCGGCGGGAGGGGGGACGGGCAGCCACGGCCAAGCCTGGCAGGGATGCCCCGAGGGTTTTCCCGGAGCGCTCATTCCCCCCGGCAGCAGGCAAACCCAACTCACAGACTCGGTGAGGCGCGGGTCGTCCTGGCAGCGCTGCATGTAGAAGGACTTGATCTCGGCAGGGAAGCGGCACAGCAGGATGGGCTCGTTGATGGTGTCTGTCATCAGGCGCTCGGGGGCTTCCGGGATGTCCTGTGGTTACAGGAGGATTTATTGACATTTAACACCAAAAGGCTCCCGTGCACGAGTCCACACATTCATCCTCAAGTACCTCCATTCTTAAAACAAACTTATCACAGAAGAAATATAAGTCTTTACAGATAAAACCAGACATGTCCAGGGGAAAAGAATCTGTTCAATTAAAATCTAAGTCTTCCCAATGTGTCAGACAGAAAACTGAGAGAAAAAAAATCCTGGCTCTGGCACCAAGCTCTCTCGAGCTCCTTCAAACAACTGTCTCACATGTTGGAGAAGAGCGGACAGGGAACAGATGACAGGTGACAACACAGGTTTTCATTCCAATGCTCAGGGACATGAGGTGAAATCCCACCTCACAACTGCATCCCTGCACGACATCCCCACCCCTCCCAGCAGGACCTACCTCCCCAAACTCATAGTAAGTGCCATCTTCCTTCTTCACATCGTGTTCCTTCAGCCACTCGATGGCCTCGGCGTAGTCCATGCGTCGGAAGGGACGTTTGGGGGGCTGGAAGCCCTGTGGGGAAGAGCACCGTGTTAAAGAACACCTTTCCAGCTGATCAGCATGTCCAGACTCGAAGCACACAGACTCTTCCCAGCTCACACATCATCAAATCATTACTTATTAAATCAGGTGTCTCTCAAAGTCAAAGCTTCTGCAAAGGCAGAAGACAAAGGGGCTCTAACAAACGAGAACACCAGTTGTTCCATTGCTCCCTTGTGCTCCACCCACACACACCAGCCCACCAATATTCCAAGCTCTGGGCTGGAGGGTTTCATTCTGCTGGCACAGGCCACACTGCCATAAATCCTGGCACACTGCTGGCTCCTGGAGCTCACTAGCAGGGGACTTCTTTCCCCAGAGTCCCCTGATTTGGAAGTCATCACCAGCCCTGCAGCACTTTCATTTCTGTGCTGTTACTCAATGTTCTTATTATTCTGCCTTCCCCAAAGGATCACAGTGATCAGAAAAGACTAAAGATCCTATTTTTTTTGACTATTCCCACTGCCTACCGGGTTGAGGTCGTACACGAGACCCGCTGCAGGTGATTTCAAGACTCTGTCCACGACATCACACACCAAGTCCTCCAGACGGTCCAGCAAATCCTCAAAACTTATGAAAGGGCATTCAGCTTCGATGTGAGTGTACCTGAAACAGAGAGTCCCACCACTGCAAAACCACACACAAGCAACACATCTTTCTGAGATGAACTCATTAAAAACCCCCGCACACAAACACACACTTCTGTCCCCTCTTTAATTCCTCCCACTCCCACGCTGTGAAGGAAATAAGGCTGTGAGCTGCCCATACTCTGCCAGGTGCCGGCGGGTCCTGGACTGCTCGGCCCGGTACGACTGAGCCACGCAGAAGACGTCCCCCAGGGCCGGCACGCAGGTCTCCAGGTAGAGCTGGGAGGACTGGGTCAGATAGGCCTCTTCACCAAAGTAATCCAGCTTGAACAGGGTGGAGCCTCCCTCCACCTGCGTCTGTACCAAGGTCGGTGGTGTGACCTGTTGAAGAACAGGGCTGTCGTGGAGGGAAGAGCTGAGGACACGGTGACAGCACACGAGTCGGGGCGTTGGAGCAGTCACACGAGGGAGCACACACTTACTTCATAGTACCCGTTGGCAAAGAAGTGATCCCTGAAGGCCTGCACGACCATGGAGCGCACCTTGAGGATTTTGGACATGTTCTCCCCTCGGATCATCATGTGCCTGTTGTTGAGCTGCACATCCACCTCCGAGTCCTCGTTGAGCAGATTGTCAGCCCCTCCTGCCGGCGCCAGGCCGATGAGCTCCCAGTAATCACAGCTCAGCTCGTGGCCTCCCGGAGCCTGCCAGGGGCACAGAAACAACCACTGGGGGAAAAGTCCACTGCTTGCCCCCAGGATGGCCTGGAGCGACAGGACAAAGGACAATGGACACGGCCAGAGGGCAGGGTTAGGTGGGATATTGGGAAGAAATTCCTCCCTGAGAAGGTGGTGAGGCCCTGGCACAGGCTGCCCAGGGAAGCTGTGGCCGCTCCATCCCTGGAAGCGTTGCCCGGAGCAGCCTGGGCTGGTGGAAGGTGTCCCTGCCCATGGCAGGGGGTGGCGCTGGATGGGCTTTGAGGTCCCTCCCAGCTCAGCCTGAGACCCCGTTCTGCTCTCAACAGCTCCCCCGTGTGGGCCACGGCCGCCTCACATCCCTGAAAACGGCATTTTTCATTCATTCACAGGATTTTCAGGGTAGGAATCCAGATTTTCAAAGGCTAACCCACACGGTTTTTACAAAAATGTAATCCTGTGGGTTCGCATTAGCTGAGCTCAGCTCTCACCTCGGCTCGATCTCCCGGGGACAGGACCCAGTGGCAGGGACAAGTAGAAAAATTCAGCCCACTCAAATTTCATTTGCAAAACACGCTCTAAACCTAATTCCTGCTGAAATAACCTAACGATTCCTTCCACCTCTGCTTCTGCTTCTGTCAGCACAGCCAGGCCCTGCCGAGGAGGACAGGAACATACCTGCTTGCCTTCGGGGAGGAGGTTGAGCGTGCCGTACACCGCCACGCTGCTCTCCGTGGACAGCACCAGCCCGTTGTAACACTGGCACTGCGGGGAAGGACACACAGCCAGGGTAGGCAAGTTTTTATTCTTAACATTTCCTGCAGCATCTAGATCAACTCACAGTCACTCCCAGACAGCTCTCACACTGACACACTCAGGGGCAGGTGATGCATTGAGCATTAACACGAGTCAGTAGGTTTAGGGGAACTTCCCAACAGCTGCATAAAAGAGGTGTGAACACTTCAGTTAGGGACAGAACAGAATGAAACCAGCACAACTCACCAGCTCATCGGAAAGGACGCACTGGAGGAACCCCGTGCCATCTCTCAGGACAATGAACATCAGGTTTTTCCCTAGTTAAAAAGGGAAGAAATTTGCTGATTTCACTGGTAAGCTCCTCCCTTGGCAGGATTAGCTTAAAACACAGAACAAGTCTTTTGAGGAAATTCTGCAGGACCAGACTCCAAACTGAAAATCCCATAGAATGTGAACTAAGAAATGTCTGTATGCTCACACACTGGGGGAAACTGTCAGTGTTGCAGGGACCACTGATAAACCACAGAGGACACCTAACTGATGGTTTAAAAATTTCAGAGTAGGTGCTGTTGGACTCATTCTGTGTCCAAATTTTGAAGGCCACTGTGCTTGTTCCACCTCCCTGCACAAGCTCAGTAATGCTCGTGCCTTACCTTGCCTCCGTAACCTGTGAATCCAGCCAAAAATCTTCACTCTCTGCCCTCTGTAAGCCTCCAGAGCACTGATCTTCACCTGTCAGGGAATAAAAGCCAGCAGGCAGGGGAATGATTCGCCACCTCTTGCAGCCAGGGTTCATCCAAAGCCCATCCCAGAGCACGTACAATCCCTGTGCTGCACAGGGTCATACTCACACATTTGGGCTCTGGAAGGCTGGGATCATTCTTGATAACAACCTTCTTGGCTTCCTCCAGGTTCTTCTCTCTTCTCAAGAGATCTTCTGCCTGGTCAAAGGGAGTAACTTATTAAAGAGCTGTAAACAGGCCAGTTGTAAGTACCATGTGAGGAACTAACTGCAGCTTTTCTGCAGGAGCAGGAAGGACAGTGACACACAGCGACAGCAACACTGACACAGTGTCACAGTTTTTGGCAAACAAAGGTGCTCTGCTCCCTCTGCAGCCTACCTCCTTCTTCTCCTTGGCTTCATTCTTCATCTGCTCCCTGTGCCACAGCTTTTTGACATTCTTCATCTGTGACTTGGAAATGATGGCCCATCTCTAAGGAATGCAAGGAGAGAGCAGAACACAGAACATTACATTGTGTCCCTTCACACCGAGGAGCAGTGAAATAATTCCCCCCAGGAAGCTTTAATGCCACAGCACCTCATTTTCTTTTTGGGAATCCACATAAATCGTAGGAAATGGCTCTTTTCCTGCTGTCATCAATGCCTAAAAAGGGGGAGAAAATAACAGAAGTGAACTGGAATCATCCTCACAGAGCCTGAGCACATTCCACACTGTTCCAAACCAAGCAGGTGTTTTCCACACTTACCTTTAACACGGTCTTGAATGGTTTCTTCTGCGTCCCATCCCCAGTGGAGTCATTGCCCTCCCGTTCAGACACGTACAGCTCTTCTAGGATACATCACAAATACGGGCAATGAGTCAAAAAAAAATGAGGAGGAGGAAACTGGACACACAGGGATGCTGCAAGGGGCTGGATGAGGTGACCTTTAAAGGGCCCCCCCACCCCAAACCTCCCTAGGAGACCAAATCTTCGTGGTTATAAGCACCGGGTGGTCAGACAGCACAACAATTCTTTCCTGTTTTCCACTGTAAAAATCAATCCACGCAGGGCGTTCTCTAAGCCTTAAGGGCTCCCGAGGTACTGAACTCTGGGAACCAGCAGTATCCTTCCCGGATGCTGGGGAGGGAGGCAGGGAGGCAGGAGACGGGGCCGGGGGGAGCAGGCAGGGCGCAGAGCAGCGCTCGGCTCGGTCCCGGCCGGGAACAGCGCACGGGAGAGGGCCCGGGCTCCAGGGCCCGGCTGGCCGGGGGCTGCTCCGTCACGGCCCCTGCCCGGCATCGGGACACGGGGGATGCGGGGGATGCGGGGGATGCGGGGATGCCGGGCCCGGCCGGGTCTCACCGAGCGCCATCGCCGCCGTCCGCCCCAGCACCTCGCCCGCCATGTCCGCCCGGCGCTGCCCCGGCAGGAACTGCCTCAGGAACTGCATCACCGCGCTCCTGAGCCAACCCCGCGCCCGGTTGCGTCAGCCGCGCCCCGCCCGGCCCCTTCCACCGCCGGGGATCCCCGCCCGCCGCCCGCCGCCCTCCCCCTGGTGCTCATCACGACACCGGCGCTGCGCTTTGGGGTGTTTATTTCGCATTGCACTTTTGAAATGTACATTCCATTCGACGAGAGCTGGGGGGGGCGTGATTTGTACTGTAAAACCGTTTCCATAATCGACCTCAGTCCGGGAGGGGAAAGGAGCTAAAAGTGAAACACTCAAACATCTCAGCTCGAGGAAAGAACGTGCAAATGTAAAGAGACTCATGGGAGTGACTGATTCCCGGTTATCCATCACTGTATCCAGAACTGAAATGAACAGGCTGTGCCAGCTCCGGGGGCAGCTTTCGGACACCAGATCGATCCTAATTCCTAATCCAGTCTGACACTGGCTGAAGTTTATGACCAGGCACACCCTCAGCTCAGCCGTGCCAGCTCCCTCGGTGTCCAGGGTCCTCTGCCAGGGCTCAGCGCCCCCCGTGCCGTGATGTCCGGGCAGTTCATGAAGTGGAGCACGCAAAGGAAATAGCTTTCAAAGACAAATATGAAATGTAGCTGCAGTTTTATACCACCACAGTATTAAAAAGTGGAAAGTCTGCAATTCCAGGCCTCACTAAAAACTGACCCTGCTGGGTTTCCATTCCCAGCACACCGTCACACAGAGCAGTCACACAAGGATCAGTAGCTCCACGGAGAACTCTTGGCCTTTTTGTGTTCCCGGGGAGTCCAAGCCCAGAAAGTTCTGTGATAAGACATAAACCCCCTCCTGTCCTTATGCCCTTTATGGTTTAAAAAAGATCCTGAGTTTGTTTGAACAGTTCTGTGCAATCACCGGGACAACCGGGACAAGGATCGCCGTCCCGCGGTGCCTCAGCTCGTCTGCCGGGCGTCCCCGGTGCCCGGCGCCGTGCCCAGCACAGCATCCAGCGGGGCCCTCCTCTTGCGGATGCTGCGGCCCGAGGCGATGAGGTCGGCGTAGCCGCGCTGGTGCGAGAAGGCGTAGGCGGAGCGGCGGGCGGAGAGCCCGCGGCGGAACGCGCTGGGCCGGCGCCGCCACTGCTGCTCCTCCAGCAGGTACTTCCGACGGTTCCGCTGGATCTGCGCGGACACCGGGGGCGGGGGTTAGGGCAGCACCCCCCCTGTGCCGTGTGCCAGCTCAGGGCACGGCAGAAGCGGCCACAACCCGTCTCCCTGGCACTGCAGCCCAGCCCAAATTAAACCCAAATTGGGCATCTCGGAACCCTCACGGGGTCTCTGTGGTGCCACCAGGTCTCAGCCAAGCACGCAATGAATCGGCCCCCACTGAGCTGCTGCCCCTGGCCAGCCCCAGGCTTGTGTCACCTCCCTGAGGGCACCATCACTTCTTTGTCTCTCACGGAATTACAGACTCTCAGACTGGTTTGGGTTGAAAGGGACTTTCAAGCCCATCCTCTCCGCTTCCCTGCCACGGGCAGGGCCACCTTCTACCAGCCCAGGTCTCAGCACCAGCACCAACTCCTGTGAGTAAATACCTGCCAAATTCACCAAACCAACGCAGACCGCACTCACTTTGTCGCTCTCCGAAGGCCAGATCGTCATGGCTAAGAAACGCTGGGCCACTACAGGGAGCAGGCAGATGGCGATGGATAAAATCATGGTGAGCCAGAGGTACGGCTGGCGCAGAGCGTTCGGAGCAGTTCCTGGCAATGACAGAACAACAAGTAGTGTGTGACAGAGCTGCCTGCGACAGGACCGAGAACCACAAACCACGAGGACTGACCTGTGAACTGAAAGCCAGAAGGGAAGAGGACGTGGATTCCAGCACTGTGGAAGTCAAATGTGATCCCAAAGTAAAGTGCAATGCTCCCAAATACTGAAAAAGCGTTAACAAAAGTCCAGTAAGATGTATCCAGGCCAATCTGAAAGCAAACAAAAGCGCCCAGTGAGCTTATTAATTCCAAATAATGCCAACTGCTTTTGGCATATTGTTACATTTTTAGCAGAGAAATTTAGAACCGTGAGCAGAAAGTGTTCTCAGAGCACCAGAGTTCAGGAAGCCACGTTTACTCGCCTGAAAATTGACGACAAAGATCAGGGAAGATGCTGCTGTGACAGCAAAGGACTGATAATCTGCAGGGGCTTCTCCATCTTGTCCCATAGATTTCATGTAAGCTCCGTACGGGATGAAGAAGATGATGAGTGAAGTTACAGCTCCGTGGAGCAAACTTAAAAAGAACTTCTTGTAGTTGAAAAGTAAATCCCTCTGGCCCAAAATATACAGTCTGGGGAAGCGAAGGCTCAGCTTGTCGCTCACGTCCTTAATAAAGGGGGGAAAGGAAAGGAAAGCTGTTGCAATGTGTTGTTCTCAGAGTGAGCTTTGAAGAGAGAGGCTCAACTACACGGTGTCCCAAAGGGAATGGCAGATCCCTTTCTCTGTCCAATAGCAGGGCTTTGCACAGAGTAATGCACGAGGAAAACTATTTTAAAAGCCACAAACCCAAACAAACTGCCCTTGTTTTATGGACCGGCGTTGATGCAAGCAAAGGCCCGCTGGCAGATGCCTTTGGACTCGTCTGTGGGAGTACCTGGTCGAGCAGGCCGACGAGCAGGACCGGGAGGCTGGAGTACAGCACGTTGTACAGGGTGATGAACCAGTCCTCGTAGGCTGTCTGCAAAAGAGGGGCAATCGCAGGAGCTGGTGATTTCTTTGTATCCCACCCTTCCCCTCCAGTTCCTGAGAAAACCCGCATGTGCTCTCCTGTGGCTTTGAGCTCCCTGGCTTGGTGTTCATCCCAAAGGCAGCAGCACCTCGGCTCAAGGCTCTGCTGAAGCTCTTTAGCCTGTGTAAAGCTGCCCCACTCCTTACAAACCTTCCTCCCTGTACAGCCACGGTCCTGACTTTAGGGCTCTGGAATCGCTGCCTGTAACCAACTCTCTCAGTACTCATCACCCACCCTCCTGCAGAAATCCCTGGTGACAACCTGAGGTTCCCACCACGTCCCACGTGAAGCCTTTGCTGTCCTGCCCTGACAAAGGACCTGCTTGCTGTGATCCCAGCCCAGCAGACCTTCCTACCTGGGCAGAAAAGCCGTTGAAGAACGAGTACCAGATGTGGACGAGCGTGAAAGCGAAGTTCTTGTAGAAGAAGTATCTCAGAAACTTGCACATCCTGATGTACGACCATCGCCCGTGGACCAGCAGCAGGCGCTGCAGGTACCGGAACTGCCCGAAGGAGTAGTCGCTGGACATGACGGCCTGCATCCCCTCCTGGCCACTGATCCCAACTCCAATGTGGGCAGCTGGGGCAAGGAGACAAACACCACACGCCGGGTTGGACAAAGGGACAGGGACAACGTGAATGCCGCTCTCAGTCCTTGTTCTGTCACAACAGACGTGGGAACTCTGACCAAGGGAGAACCAAATGACGAAACAGAGCAAGCAAAGCCCTGAACAAACTGGCCCGGCAGTTTAGGGACATAAACCCCATCCCAGAGGTTTCCTTCTCAGTGGGATCTCTTGGGAAGTGGCTCAAAGAGCAGCAGCTGCAATCCAGGGTGGTTAATGCCTCCAGGCGAGGGGCACCCAGGCTATTGCTTTGGGTTTTATATTATCCCACCGTAACCCACAACATGAGAACAGAGGGAACTCAGGTCCCTTCTCAGGGAACGTGTAAAAAAAGAAAAAAAAAAGGAAAAACCACTAACCATTTCCTAAAGGGCTTCCTCAGAAAGGGAAACAGGCACAGAAGCTAAAAGCCCTGTGGCAGTGACACAGATGGAAGAGTCTTCGGAGCAGAGAGGGACAGCGGAGAGAGCGCAGGAGCAGGGCAGAGGAGATGTGTCCTAGCCAGAGAGTGCTGCAGCTGCCTTACTTTTGATCATGTTCACGTCGTTGGCGCCGTCCCCGATGGCCAGGGTGACGGCCTTCTTGTACTTCTGCACCAGCTCCACCACCATGGCCTTCTGCTTGGGCGTCACGCGGCAGCAGATCACCGCCCTGCACTCGCACGCCAGGTCCACGAAGTTCTTCTGCTGCTGCTCCTTGTAGGCCTCAGCCCTCCTCCTCTTCTCAGCTTGCTTTTCCTTCTCTTCTGCTGTGCGGGGGAACTTCAGCTTCAGCTTCTTCTTCTTCTTTTTCTTCTCCAGCAGGATTTCGTTCTGTGCAACAGAAATGTGTCGTGTTCCCTTCTGCACCCTTTCCAGTCCCACTCCAGGTGCTGCCCCACGACACACCTGAGGTCACTGCACTCCCAGCACACATTTCTGGCTCTTTAATGAACTGCTCGTGCAGACAAAGGAGCAGAGTCCCAAAATCCCAACCAGCCTTTGCACATACCAGCCAGGAGCCAGTGATGATTAGAGCCCGATCTTTGCTGCCCTGGAAGAAGGGCTCGTTCATTCTGAGGGAGGAGTGTGGGCTGGAGCCAGCGCTGTTCCTTTGGTTTTCCAGCCTAGTTTGAAGGAGAGCACTGGAAAGAGAGGGGGAGGCTATTACAGGAGAACCAAGGACAAACTTTAAGCTTGGTCAGTCCCAGACTGAAAATCCTGGAAAGGAAATCCTCTGTGTTTTCACTTGCCTGGTATCTTCTCCATAGCAGATGGCTGTTTCCTCTGTCAAGAGTTCACAAGAGAATCCAATATTTTCAGCAGTTTCTACAAGAAGGAATGGAGAGGAAAGTATTCACTGAAAGTTCTGTCTGTTGGGAGCACTTCAGTAATTTCTGATTTATCCCTTTCACTGCCACGGCGTGGATGAGCAGGAAAACATCCTCCTGTTTTTAGCTCTTTGGCTGTAAGCAAACCCACCTTTTTTGTCACCAGTGAGCACCCAGATTTTAATGTCTGCTTTGGAGAGTCTGGAGATAGTTTCTGGAACTCCATCCTGCAGTTTGTCTTCAATAGCTGTTGCACCAAGCAGCTGGAGGGGATTTGAGATACAGGGGTTTAGTAGCATAAAAAAATCGGTTTCTTTTAATACAAGAATAGAAGTACACTAAAAATGTACAGCTTCTTACAATCAAGTCTTTTTCTATCTCCTCATACACTTTGTCCAGAGCTTCATCTCGGTTACTTGTAGCTAAACTGGCCTCCACGAACTTTTTATTCCACACATCGAATTCATCCTGACTTATGTCTCTGTAGCACAGGCAGAGGGTCCTGAGAGTTTCATTTGCAAAGACCTGAAAAATGATAAAACCCACGCATGTGCACAAAAGAAAACTCTTCATTTGCATTTCCAAATGAAGAAAACTCTTCATTTGCAATCCAAATGTAAGAGTTAAGACCATGGGATTCAGAAAGCTTGATAAAACAAGTCCGATTTGCAGAACCAACGGCAGGTCTGCATTTGTGCTGATAGCTTAGGAAAAGGAAATTACTGACATTATTGTCAGAAAGACAGGATTGTTGATTTAAAACCGGCGTATCAAAAACAAACGTACATCGAGCGCCTCTTCTGTGGCTTCTCTCTTTGGATTGCTGGGGTGCAGCCGCTCGTAAATCACCGTGTCAGCCCCTTTGCAGTACAGCCTGATGTTCCCACCGGCCTCTCTGACTGCGCAGGAAAACAGGAGAGGCGGCACGAAACGTCAGAGCACAGAGGAGTAGTCTCAGGTTGGATTTTTCAGCCTACTGCTAAGTGCCAAAGCTACAAGATCAGGCTTCTTGTTGTCACCCAACTGCTAATTCTTGCCTCCCAGTTCCCTCTTCCCCCAGGAAACACGAGCGACCCTTCCCGTGGAGGCCAGGAGCTCACCGATGACAGACATCCTCTTCCTGTCGCTGTTGAAGTCCAGGATGGCCAGGACCTCGTAGGTCCTGTGGGCGCCCATCTCGCTGAGCGTGATGGTGTTCTGGGTGCGGGACAGGAACACGTAGCCCAGGTTCCTGGCGGCCGTCACCAGGGCCCCCTCGTCCGGGGAGGCTGCCTGGTAGTTGAGCTGACCTGCAGCGTTGGAGGGGGGAGGAGAGAAAGCCAGGATACACCTGAGGACACACCTGGACACCGCTGCAGCCCCAACACGGAGAACAGGGACCAGGGACCCCTTTTTACTGGATGTGCTTCCATCGGGATCAGTCCTGAACCCACCTGCCTGCAGGCACCAAAAACTCCTCTGCCTCAGTATCTTGATTTCTCAGTGCAGCCATTTAAGCTCCAAAAGACCAACCCTTGGCCACAGACACCAATACAACGAGTGGACACAGCCCCAAGAGCAAGGAAGGACAGGGTGCTGTTGGTGTCACCAGCTCACAAAGGTGGGAGTAAAGCAACATTACTCTCCCATGTTTTCATTGAATCTTCCAACCTGATGTTTCCCATCCATGAATTCAATAGCTGGTCACCTCTACATTTGGTTTTGTTTCACTGAAAAGAGCATGATAACACTCCTCCTCCTTTATGGGATCAGCATTGCCTTTGGGCCTCCCCCCTGTGCAATCCCTGCATTTGAATTATTGTTTCCTCCTACACAAGGAAAAAAAAAAACCCAACAGAAAGCCCACACTCACCATCAGAAGTGTCAGCCATGACCGTGTGACAAATGGCGAGCAGAAAAAAGAACTTGTGAATCTCTGGCTCCTTTCCAGACTTTATTTGCTCTATCAGGTAGTGATCATAGAAGAGGAACTTCCCGTCCGCGTACACATTCCAGCTGAAATCCACTTGCTGCTTGGAAAACGGGGCAGGAGAGGCCGAGTTACCCCAGGTGCCATTGCTTTGTGCCCACCTGCACCTCTCCACGCTGTGCCAAGGCGCTGTGCCCGTGCCACAGTTCCGCAGACCTACCTCGGGGTGGCTCTGGAGCTGCCCCGCTCTGTCCCGGCTGTCTCCTGCAAGGCAAGCACCCGCCGTCAGAGGGACCACAGCAAAGCTTTTACAACCCAGCACAAAGTCAAACAGGTCTCGGTTGTGTCCTGTGCTAGGAATGGAAGGAACAGGGAGAGGGGAAGCTGCTGCTCTTACTAAATATCCTTGTTTGTTTCTAGGTTTTGTCCCCAAAACATTTTAGTGAAAGTAAATAGTTTTGTAAATGTTCTGCTGGCAAGTTTCCACTCGAGTCCATCGATTTCCACTTTCTGAATGGGAAAACAGTGGGAAAACCCCACTGTAATTCAACTGCACTGGAGCTTTACTCAGTGCCAGGGCCAACTGTGGCAGTTCAGCTGGAACTCAGACGACTCGTGTGCACCTGATTTCCCTCGAGCGCTGAAATCCCTCCCCCCGTGCAGAGGCTTTGCCCAGGTTACCGTATCTTTGGCCGTTTATGCAGCACTTTTTAAAGGTCATGATGTTCTGCGTGAGGGTCCCGGTCTTGTCCGAGAAGATGTACTGGATCTGCCCCAGCTGCTCGTTGAGCGTGGTGGTCCTGGCCTTGGCCGCCGTGTCCTTCTCGGCGTAGTACATCTGCAGGTCCCAGTTGATGAAGTAGCTCTGGCCAAAGCGAATCACTTCCACGCTGCAGGAGAGAGAGGGAACGCTGGAATGTTCTCCCTGCTCAGCCCCCGAAATAACGGCACCTCCCCGGCATCCCCCTACCTGACGTAGAGGGAGATGGGCACCATGGTGTTGAGGACGATGATGTACCCCCAGAAGTTGAGGAAGCCCCGGTAGGGAGGGCTGAAGTCCTCTGCGTCGTACAGGTACCAGGAGCAGTTGCCAACCTGCTGCTCCCAGTAGGTGTGCCCGATGGCCAGCCCGGCCGACAGCAGGATGAGGACCACGATGATCTGCGGGGGGCACACGGGCCTGTCACCCTGCTCTCTCTCTGCTCACCTTAAATCCCAAATCCCCGCGTTCCAAACGTATTCCTCGGGAGAACAGGAGTAAACCTTTCCCACAAAGGCACCTTCCTGCATTTCCTCCTGCTCCACCCCAGCTCAGCGGGGCGAAACAATTGGAGGCATTCTCATTACACACCTAGCTTTGCATTCACTACTCACTTAAAAGCAAGCCCAACCCTGGGAATTTTAAACAAAAAGCCTTACAGTATAAACCATGTAGTTCATAAGGGAGTCAATCTTGGTCCTTTTAAATCTCGTCTTTCCGCTGTTTCTCATAATTTTTGTGTCAGCACCTCAAAATGAAGAGTAAAAAATTCAAACAGGGGAAAGACATAACAAAGAAACAAGTGCCAGTATGGCTGTTTTAGCACACTCAGACATGAAATGCAGTTGATGTCTAGAGGGAAATATTACACACCTGCAAACACCACCATTCCATGGCAGAAATCCGTGTTCCTGATCTTACACCCACGCAACAAAATCTTATCAGCATCCAGGGAATAGCTGGAGTTCCTCCAGAATAACGTTCCTGTAAACTTATCCAGTCGGTTATTGGGCTCTTCACACTCAACCAGACCTACAGAATTTGGAGGGGAATGGGTTTAATTTACAAGAAGCACAGAAGGAGCTTTACTTTACTTGCACTGAGTTGTGAGCTGCTTTTGATGGTGTCGAGGATGGAACTGTACCAACCATCAAAGTCTGCCAGCGCGCTCTCCTCCTGAAGCTGCCTGTGCGTCACCTCCAGGGCCATTTTGAATTTTAAATTGGTCTCGCTGAGAAGAAAGGATAAAAAGGCAATTTTATTTCAAACACGGATACAGGAGAGACATTTGAACAACATTAAATGCCATGGGTGCCACCACTTCTCTGGACAACCTTTTCCAAAGGTAAAAAATCAGTCCAGGTCCTTCCTACGTCACATTCTCTCTCTGTGGCACTCCAGTGGACCCTCACTGATTTATAATGATCCTTGGATTGTGGGAATCAACAGTTCCCACAGTTCCCCACTTAACAAGCAGAATCTGACGTGCACCCCCTTTGCTCTTTGAGCAGTCATCCCAAATTAACCCCAAGCCATCCTTACCCATCCAGTTCAGCTGTCTCCACGTAGCACAGACTGTTTGGTTCTGAGCTGGACAGCAGTAAAATATCAGCCTAGAAAACAAATCACATAAAAATAAATGCAGGTCAAGATTCCCACAGAACTCTGTAGAAACATAAACCAAAAGTATCTGGAGCACTTACGGGAATGAAAGTATTTTTCTTCAGACGAATGACGTCACCAACTTGAATATCTTTCCATTTTGTGGTTTTGAACCTAATATCAAGATAGTTTAATGATTACTACTCTTTAATCTAGAGTACTGTGCACTCCATAAATCTTGCAATACTGAACTTTCCTTAAGAGGAGAACAGGACCTCTTGGGACAGAGTAGGTTTGCTTTTTGGAAACAGCAATTTATTTGAGGTCTGTAACTTAGAAGTCCTAACCTACTTCTTCTCTTCCCCCTCCACCTAGATATAAATTCCTGTCCTTCTCTCCCGAGTCTCTCAGCACAGGTTTAGTGCCACAGGATTAATGTTAAATTATTCCTTTGGCCAATTCTCTTCCAGTTCAATTAGGTTTTCACACGGGCAGCAGAGACCAGAGAGCTGAACCTTCCCTCTCCTCCACGGCCTCAGCTCCGTGACAAAGCTCAGTAACAAGGCAAACAAGGAACATTCACACCTTCCATCCTTGATGACATCACATGTCCTGTTGTTGACCTCGTTGTCCATCCTGTGCCGGGCCTGAAACCAGAGCAGAGAATGTGCTGCGTGTCACACCAGGGCAAAGGAGCTGCACGGGGGGGGGGTTTGCTCTTCACAGGGCTCTTACAATGTCATCCACCAGGTCTTTGACTGCAGTGATTCCCAGCACGAAGAGCAGGGGCACCAGCGTCGTGTACCATGCCAGGGTGCTTATCTGGGGAATCGACTACAAAACAGCAAGGGAAGCAATTCCTGAGCTCTGCATCCAGCCCATCCTGTTTCTGTTGGGATGGGGCTGGTCTGGGGAACAGTTCAGGCAGTGCCCTGAACTGTGTCACAAATACTACTGAGCCCAAATTCCCTTCACAGGGAGCATTCCCTGTCTTTCTTACCTGCAAAATGAGAAGAACAAGGAAATAGAAGTTGGCCGCTCTCTTAAACTGTTCAAACAGATTCAGAGGTAGAAAAGTGATGGGGTTGTACTTGTATGTCTTAATTGCATTGTCCTGTGGGAGAAACCCAAATGTCAGTCACGCTGCAGGTTCTTCTTCCATCACAAACGTGCACATTTTTAAGCAAAGCGACCATGTGATATTTTGGGCTGAGGGCACCTGGCTTCTCTAAGCACACCTCTGGATGCCTTGATTTTCCATTCACGACCCCCAACCCAGTCATCCTCCCCCCTCCTCTGCTGGAAACCCTCAGGAAGTTCGAAGGGTGGCTTTTCCACCGCTCACCAGCCCTCCCGAAGCTCCCGCGGGGATAAAGGAAGCATTCGCCTGGCAGTTAGCACCTCGTCGAGGCGAGACAACTTACCGCATATTTGCTTTTTTTGAAGCACAGGAAGATCGTTCTCTTAAAGGCGGGCTGGTCGTAGAAGCGCCGATCGTTTGCTTTCACTTGCCAGCTGCAGTCTGGAAGCGACAAAACGGGTCAAAACTTGCCACGAACGCGAGGGAACAAATCTGTCCCTTTTAGGCTTTCTCTCAAATCCATCTTCTAAAAGGCACCTTCGACTGAAGCAAGGCTGGTACCTGCTTTTTAGTACGGAGGCTAAAAAAAGCTTTTCAAGACGGTTTTCCAGGCTATTTGTCTTTATTAACAATTCAAATGTCACCGGGGGTAGGAAGAAGTGTTGCTTAACAATTTAAAAGGTCTGTGAGAAACGGAAAGCCTTCAGAGTAACATTTATCCATGCTAAATTCCCTCCCCTCTTTTCCTTTGCTTCTGTGACACCGGAGAAGCCACTAAACGCTCCAAACAGCTTCCTGTCTTTCCAGAAACGAAGAGGTCGGGTCACTTTTGAAAGCAATAATTTGAGATATCCACGCCGTGCCATGGGTTTCATTTACACCCACAAAAAAGGGACAGATCTGCAGCGCTCATTTTATTCCCTCGGCCACGAGTTTTGTCCGATGGCATGAAAACTCAGGAATAGGAATTGCACTTGGGAAGTGATTTTTCCATGCCTGCGACTGACGCAGGCAGGGTTTGGAAACGCAGCTTCCCTGACTCATCCCACGAGCATCTCCCCCTTCCCTCAACCCACGGCTGCTCTTCCTGGTTTCATGGGATTCTCCTCCCCCTGCGCGGGGTGAAACCGCCGGCGGCAGAGGCGTGGGAGCACAAAGCCTTTTGTTTTCCTCCCACCCTCCAGCAAGTCTGGACTGACACACCTGGATCTGTCCCCTTTTTTTTCAGGGCTTGTAACCAACGTGAAAGCCACAAGCTCGCAACGAGCCCCGAAGATAAAAGAGAAATATTCACCTTGGAGGACCAGGGCTGGGGTTAAAAGTTTACAAGAGCATGAATTGAGAAAGTAATTAAATTTGGTGAAAATAACAGGGCTAAACAAAATCGTCAACGAGTCTATATAAACATTTCTTCACCACATTGCAGTGTTGATAAAACTGATAGAAAACCGGCAAATTAGGTGCTGAAATAAAACCTGCAGGAAGGAAGCTCCATAAAATTAATTCCTTTAAACTCTGACACTAATCCCTAATATTTGGGCAGCTGCATTGGTCAGCCATCATCTTTAAAGAATGTCATTCTACAAATCCCCAAAATGAAATGTGTGATAGGTGGTAATAAAATGAAAACACATCAGAGATGGTTATAAAACGAGAGGGGAGTTGCCACCCAAACAGGAAGGAATCTGTATTAATTAAACAGGCCTTGGTTAAATTAAAAGGACTCCCACTGCAGCCCTGCAAAAGAGGGATTTAAAGGAGCTACAGCTCTTCCTCGGGCAGAGGCTTGAAGGGATGCCAGAAAGGTTCCTGCCACTGATGTTCCTACCCTGGCAGCAGCCACAGGCTGCACCTGATGGTTCCTTTGAACTCCTCCTACTCACCTTTTACCTTTCAGGGATCTCAGGAGGCTACAAAAGGAGCGGTGAGGCGGAAATCTGCTCTGTGCAAGCCTTGGAGAGCAGAAATCCAGGGAAACCACTGACTGGACCCAGCAAACAGCTTATGCTGGTGCCAGTTCCCAGAGGATTGGGAAGACAAGCATCTGGAGCTCTGCTCGAGCAGTTCCCAGAGCACAGGCCATGCACATCCAGTGCCTGCCTTAATTAAGAGGAGGTCACCACGCAGCTCAAAGGACCGCTGGCCCAGAACTGTCGCTGCAGCTCGGAACGGAGCTCAGTCTCCTTCTGACTTTGTTAAACTCCTCCTCCACACTCAGCTAAGCTCTTCCAAATCCCACCTGACAACTGAGCCCGGGATCGTTTCTCCCCACCCGTGGTACCTTTCTTGCCGGGCTCTCGGCTCTCCTCGGCGCGCCCGTGGCTTTGGCTCTGTCCCGGCTCAGCCCCGGGCTGCCGAGGCTCCGGCTCGTCCTCCGTCTCGTCGTCGCTGTAGGGCATCACCTCATCGTTGGGCCGGGAGTCCTCGTCCAGGGTGGTCTCCGAGTCCCTCTCCGAGCTCATCCTGCTAACGCCCTGCCGGCATTTTGGACGGGTTGGGGAAAGGACTTCACCGAGCAGGGGCTGGAAACCACAGCTCTCCTTGGTGCCGGTCACCAGCCCCACGTCTGAAACCAGTTTCCCCAGAGGAGCAGAGGGCACGGGCTCGGTTCTCCGGCACAGAGCACAGTCAGAGGGCAGTTATTGTCCCGGGCCTTCATTACCATCCTGCTCCGTGTAATTACACGTGTCACCCGCCAGCCCAAGGAACACCGTGTGCTCCAGAGGCAGCACGCTTCCAGTGGGATGGAGGAACTGGGCAGCCCACAGACACCCCGTGCCCATTGCATCATCCCCTGTGGAGCCACGGGAGCTGGAGCCCTGCTTGGCCACAGGGGGCCACACCAAACCCCACCTCAGCTCCTGCTCCTGCAGAGCTGAACTGGGTCCCCTCCTTCATATCTCCCATAAGAGAGAGATAAATATTAATGAGCACTGACTGTGCTGCTCCAGTGACAAGGTGCTGGCAGGGAGCCCGGGCAGGCCACGCTCCCGAGCCTGCCAGTTCCCAAAACACCCCAAACCCAGCAGGAACTAACACAGCTTCTGCCAGGACCCAGCCAAGCTGTTGGAGGCTGCTCTGGGATGGGCTTAGCCAGGAATATGGCAGCTGGTCACTGACACGGGTGTGGAACCCGTCAGGTCTGTGAAGAGATCCTTTGTTTCCCTAAACAGCCTCGGAGTTAGGGAATACACCTCAAGCTCCAGCTCGGGCCCCGTGAATACCTCCCTGTGGTATTTTGGTTTATTCCTGCTCTTTTTGGCTGCTGTTGTTCTTTCTGCCCTGCTAACACCTCCCGTGGGGGCGAGCAGCTGGAGCTCCTCACACACACAAAATGCCACCAGATCCTTGACTGGCTCTCGCTCTGTGACAAACAAAACAAGCTCCTGCCCCTGGCACACAGAGATTCAGCCCTCAGCCTATTAATCTTTACCGATTAACTGCTTAATGATTAATGAGCTAATTAATCATGCAAAGGGTTCGATGAGATGTCAAAACCACGCTGCTTTTGTTTTGCAGCACAGATGCGTGGCTAACTGGAAATCCCTACAACCACCAGCAGCCTGTGGTGCTGACTGGGAGCAGACTGGGAATGGACACCAGGAATGGACACCCAGGTAAATTAACTGTAGCCACTTTTCCTCCTCGGGAGAACTAAACCATAAACTGGCAAATAGAGGAGATTTGTGGATTAATAGAGGAGGTCACACTGCCCGTGCTGGCAGGGAGCAACACCCAGCTCTGGCTCCCAGCTTGGAAAATCCAGCTGATCCAAGGGCAGTATTGATATGTGGGGAGGTGAAGGAGATGAAAGTAGCATTAAACACAAGTTTAACCGTACCTGCCCCAGTTTACATACCAAAAGGACAAATTCCACAGTGCTTTGGTCACTGGGGTTTTGTGTCTGCTCCTGCCTCAGGGCAAGCACCAGCTAATTGGGAATAACTTAAACCTTGTAAAAAAAGCACTTACTGCATTTGTTTGCAGGCAGTAAACAACAACCAAACCCAATCTTACTCTAATAGTCCCTGCACGTGACACTGTTTGGAGAACTTGGGATCACAGGGACTGTCACTTTAATGCTGTAAATCAGAGCTCAAAGCGGCCCTAAAAGTGAACAGATCCCTCTAGAACAAGGGACATGCATAGCAAAAGGATTAAAGTGCTACTAAAGTTGTTATTTCTGTTTATTATGGATATAAAGTGAGGATATAAAGTGAGGCAGAGCGAGCCAAACCATGGCACACCTGGCAGCCCTCCCAGCCTGTGCCCAGCTCACCACCTGCACGTTCAGCTCCTCAGCACATTGTTCTGCACAACCTCCCACGGCCAGGCAGTGCCAGGGACAGCAGCTGCTCAAACCTGGCCACGGGCTGTTCCCTCCCAGCACAGCAACAGCCATATTTTCAGCAAGAGTCAGTACAAACAGTACAAAAAGCAACTCAGAGAGACCCTTCTGAACTTCAGCTGCAGCAAGATGTTTCACTGCTTTAACCAGGTATCAGAAAAAGCAAAGCCTGATCCTCAGACAGATCAGATTTAGTTCTTTACTGGAGGAACCAGCATCACAAACCAACACCAGCTCACAGGAGGGCTGAGTGCCAGCTCCCAAAACTGCGCCAGAAAACCACGTCTGACATCAGCCCCCGGGGTGGGGGTTCCCCAAGGACCTCCTGGCAGATGCACAATTACTCCAGTGACATTTTCCCCTAAGGGACAGCAGTAATTATTCTGCCACCTCCAGCTGGGCCACAACTGCTCAGCTCGCCAGTAATGGGGAGTCTGAGCTGGAAAGGGAGCCTGGAATAACGAGGGCCTGGCAGGGAAACAGGGAAGTCATAGGCTGGATTTGCTTCCAGTGGATGAGATGGATCCCGTCTTACTCACAGCAGATATGAAATGCTGCTGGTAACAAGTGCTTGGACAGGCAGAGAGAAGGAACAACTCAACCTCCCAGCTGATCTTTATGCCTGGGGTGACTCAGAATTACCCCTAAAAGGTTCAAACTCAACTGATCCCAGCGTGGCTGCAGATAAAATGCAGATAAGTGAAGCCGTGCTATGCATGAAAATGAGTATGAAGGACACTCCAACATAATTCATTGATCCCTATGAGCCAACACGAGGAAGAGATTAACTAGACACCCAAAATCCTACAGAAAATCATCCCAGCAAAGAGAAACCCACAACCTACAGGCCCAGCTGCCCCAGGCCACACAAGGATGGTTGAAGATGGGCCATTGCAGAAACAAAATCATCCTTTTACCCATTATCTGCCCTAGGATTTCTCATTAACAGAGTCCCATCATTTAAAGTCCAAGGCAAGACTGGCTATCTTTGCAGAAGATAAGACAGCTGGCAACCTTTGCTCAGGCTGCAGGTCCCAGTGCACTCTGAAGGGGTTTCCACCTGCCTTTTAGAGGGTGTTACGTTGCTCTCAAGGTTCACATTATACAACAGCCTATCTTGGGGTTAATAAAGGAATAAGAATTGCTTTGGGGCACACTCAAACAGCGTTGTTTGGAACGTTATAAATAGAGTTCTTCTCCTAGATATCGCCCTCCCCATCAAAACCAGCAGGGATTTTTAGCTGGGAAAAATAAAGGTTACTTCCTGCCCCCGAGGTTGGAGATTACAGGAAAACACCTTTTCTGGCAGCACCTACAATGGACACTGAAGGGGTTTTCCTAAACTGACCTTCATCCAGTGGAGTGTGGGACTGAAGCAGAGGCTGCATTACAGGTGCTGACCCCGCCTGCCTCCGCAGAGTCCCGTGTCCTGCTTCAAATCAGGCTCCATCTGCAACAAAACAAGGCAGAAAACGGTTTCTGGGCTGATTTCCACCTCGTGTGCACTCAGTAACAAAAACATTCCTCAGGCAAACCGTGACATTAATTTGCCTTGCGAAGTTTCTTAAGAAAAAGGGAGATTTCTGGTTAGCTCTCCAAACCCTTCCGTGCTGCTCCTCTCCCTCCTCTCGCTTTGGCAAACAGTCCTTTCCTTGATTTATTTCCTGTTTTGTCCACATTGCTTGTCCTTCCCCTGCTTTTTTCCCTGCTTTAGTTCTACATCCCCCTGTGCAGCGTTTTGTAACCCAGAGCATCCACCAACTCGCTCAAATCGCCCACCTCCACTATCCAATTTAAAGCACATTTCTAATTTACACAGGAACACGTGAGGAGAACCCACGGGACGTGACAGAGGAATGAAAAGCAGAGGTGTCCCAGGGCACAGCACCGGAGAACTCCCGCACCCCCGGTCCCTGATGAGCGCCGCGTTCTTCACCCCGACAAGCACCGGGACACAGAGAGGGTAAGTGATTTGCCCCAGGCCACTGGGTAAGTCACCGGCAGAGCCGGGGTTGGGTTTCACCAGCTCCCGGCCAACATCCTGCCTTCGGTTACGGCCGCACAAAGCATCTCATTTACCAGAGGCGGGGAAGAACATCCCAGCCCCTCGGCCCCGTAACGACACCGATCAACCCCTCCCCAGGGTCAAGTGCTGGCAGAGGAGATTCCTCTGCCCTCAAACCACCACCACTGCAACAGCAGAGCAGGGAAGTACCTTGGGGCTCGTTTAAAAATAGCTTTGGTGCCAAGAGAGCGAGTGGCTTTTGGAATTCGCCATCCCAAACTGCAAGGCAAAGGAACAGAGCACGGAGCAGCTGTCTCACGCGGCAGAATTCAGTGAGAACAGTTTAGAAGTTACTGGAAATAGTCTCTGTGATACCTACAGGTTAACACAGGGACAAACCCAGGCCTGGCACAGGTACAAAAGCATCCATGCTCTGACACGAACACCCAGTGGAGAAACCACAAAATGACCAAATGCCACTCGACTCCTGAACCAGACAGAAAGCTGCCAGCAAGCACAGACACAGGGAGTTAAGCCCAGGGACTCCAGCAGCAGCAGCCACAGCGGTGGTGGCAGCTCATCCCAAATCCCACCCACAGCCCCGTCCACCCCCGGGAGCGGGGATCGAGCCCCCCGCGCTGTTGCTCATCCCGGCAGCGCTCCCTGTGCACTTCGGCCTCTTGGGTTTCAAGCGGCTCCCGGTGACACCCGAGCCGCGCTGAAATGCTCCATTAGCTGCTCCATTTAGCACAGCTCCGGCCCCACTCCCAGGAAGGGATGCTATTTATGCTATGGGCACGGGCCGGCAGGTTAACAGGACCAGGACACCGATTTTCTTGGAGCTCAAAATATGCTTTCCAAGCCAAGCACTGATCTCACAAGTAACTTTTCCGGGATTTTCTGTTGCAGAATGATACCGCTCCTTAACGCGGACACCTATTGCTGCTCTGAGGGCTGTATAAACATTGACTGATGTAATCACCCCGCAGCCCTGAAGGCTGTTTTCATCGTTTATAGACACGGGGGGGGGGAGGAAAAGCGGGGAGCAGGGCGAGGAGCCCGAGGCCACGAGAGCGAGTCAGTGCCCGGCGGGGCTCGGGAGACAGGGCCGTGCCTCACCTCGCCTCCCACCGCCCTCCTGCGCTCTCCTTCAACCTCGCGGCGCCGAGCCCGGGGATCAGCGGCCGCGCATCCCGCGGGACCCCCGCCGGGCACGGGCTGCCGACGGCTCCGGACGCCCGCTGCCGGCAGGGGATGTTCTGGGAAGGGTGGGGAAGGGAAGGGAGGAGAAGGGAAGAGAAGGGAAGGGAAAGCGTTCCGGGTGCCCCGGCCCCTCCCTGCGGGACGGGCCCCAGCCCTGCCCCGACCCCCGACCCCCGGCCCCTCGGCGGGACCCCCCGGCCCGGCCCCACCTGTGCCCGCGGTCCCCGCTCCTGTCCCGGCGCCTCCCGCAGTGCCCGGGAGCCGCCGCCAGACCGGCCCGACGGGTTCCCCCGCTTCGCCGGGCGGGGAGCAGGGGAGGGGCCGCGCCCCGTGTCCAGCCCCGGCCCGGCCGCCTCCGCCCCGCTCCGGGTTGGCGGCAGGGCCGGCGAGACCCTCCGGCGCTCCCCGGCCCTGCCCCTGCCCGCGGGAAGGAGCTCTGGGGTAGGTGGGACCTCCCTCCGGCGTTGGTTTATCCCTCTTTGCCTGTGCGGCATAACGGGGAGCTTCGGAAGGGGTGCGGGGGTTTTTTATTTTGGCCTTTTGAAGGGTCCGAGTGGACTCCTGGTTCCCAAGTCCTTTTGAGGAGGGACTGGAGAGTTAGGGAACGCTCAGGAGTGGGATTGCTAACGCTGAGACCGATAGTTTTACTCATTAATTAACAAAGTGGTTATGTTTAGGGGTAGCAGTAATGCAGTTCTGCCATATGGACTTTTGTTCACAAATAGGGCAATTTAGTGAAATGCAGACATGGTTAGGGATCTGATGAAACAGAAAAAATGGGAAATATTCCCTGTCTCTTAAAGTGATGATGGGCTGCTGCTCTGTACTAAAAGTGATCTTTGTTTTGGACTGGCAGGTATGGGAGAGATCACCTGGCTTATTTTCCAGCAGCAACAATACTCAATTTTCCTGTGCCAGGAAAGTCTCGTTCCAACAGATTTGTTTTTCCTAGACCTAAAATGTGGTGCTGGGTTCCCGAGCTGTGTCTTTCAGCACTTTCCTCTTTTACTGCCTGCCTCCAATTCCTCACACTGGGATAAAACCAAAGTTAATGAAAAATCGGGAACATTTTGGCTTAACAAAGCAGCAGAGGTTACTTGTGCCTTTGACTATTCCATTTCTGTCCAGGACATTAATTTCTGCCCAGGGTTGAACACTTGGCTTCGCCCTCAGTTTTCACTGAAAACAGTTTAGTTCTCTGTATCTGGAACCAGAAGTAATCTAGATAGTAATTTTGAAAATTATTAATTTGAGGAAAGGGCAGATGCTACAACTTGTGTAGTTTGTAGGCAGAAAATAAATGGTGACAATGCTGCATGCTAAAAGAATTATGTGTTCCTACGTTAAAATGTGGTTGTCTTCTCCTCTTTTTGCTTCCCCATCCATTTAAATGAAAAGCTTTCAGACAAAATTGATAGATTAGAAGTCTTCCTAGGCTGAGGTGTCAAAGAGGCTGAGCCTGCACCTTTCGGAGGCTTCGGTTTCCCAAAGTCAATATTTAGAGTGAAGGAACCAACAGATCAATAGCAGCCAGAACTCTGGAGATCGCGTTGTCGCTCCTGGCTGCTGCCGACAGATGGGGAAGCATCACCGCGGAATTCCCGGCGTGAGCTCCGAGGGACTAAAAGTTCCTCGGGACCTGATTTCTGTGCCTGTTCCCGTTGTGTTTCCTTTCTGAATTTCCTTTCTCTCCCTTTTCCTCCCCCAGAAGAGATGAGCTGATTTAGTCCTGAGTGCTCGAGCCCCTCATTCCTTCCCAGGTTCCCATTTGGAATTCCAGCTGGAAGGTGAGTTTTGCCCACAGGACCCTTTTGAACCCTGAAATGTTCCCGTCAGAGCACGCTTAGGAAGTCACCTTTTTTTTGGTGTGGGTTTTTTTTCCAGTAGGTTTATTTTGTCTTTGTTTCTCCCTATGAGTCTGGGTCGCCACAAATCAAAATTCAGGCTTTTCTGCTGTCACTCTTGCTTGCTGCACTCCGTCTCCTGTGATTTGTGATGAGCCTTTCCCTGAGGGAGCCTTATTCCTGCTCAGCTTTCCCCCAGTGGATCCCATTGTTCAGCAATTGTTTGGGGATATTCTTGCTTTTATGACTCGCATTGTTGGCTGCACGAAACTGGGCCCATTTGGGGTAATTTGCTGCTTTTATACTTTCTGAGGCAGCAACAAAACCCCTGCTATTATTTTCTGTGGCTCACAAAGGGCATCCTGGGGGCACTTCTGTGCTCAGGAGTTACTGTAACATTACTCAGAGCCCTTTGTGTGGGGTTTGCTTCGGGGTGTTATTCCAGATTGTGCACACTGGCCTGATAAAACCATGGAAAAGCCAGTCTGCCAGGCAATCCCAGCCGTAATTCCACGAAAATTCACATTACCAGGGGAACCCCCCAGGAGAAAGCAAGGTATTACAGGAGAAGGCAAGGCAGTATGATGTTACTCACAATTCAAGGCCCTGTACAGAGATTAAATCACCTCTGAAGCATCCCCCTGCTCCACCAGAGACATGTGGAAGTGAGTCAGTTTGGTGGGTTTGGAGGGAAGTGGCTGCTTTTAGCCACCTCTCATTTGATGTAACATGTGCCTGAGTGGGCCTGTACAGCCGTGGCTGTGTGTATATATGTATTTATTTTATAGATATGTATTATTTTAGAGGCTTTACAATGAAGGGGCCTTCCTGAAACCCTTGTCACAGCATCCTTCTTCTTCTTTTCCTGGCTTACAGCTTCCCTGGTTCTTTTGCAGGCTGTCTCTGCACAGGGAAAAGAGATTATTTTGGTATTTGCCCTCTTGCTGCGCACCAAGAAAGGTGCTTTGTGAATTAAAATGCTGTTCCCTATAGACATGGCTTGAAGCCTGAAGCTAAGGGGAAATTATTCCAGAGAAATCACACAGTGGAGCTGTGGGGAAGATTGAGTTGAAGCAGAAATGAGGGGAGGGAGAGGTTGTGCTGCTCAACCAGGGCTTTGCTGATCCCTGTGGGTCCCTTCCAGCTCAGGATATTTGGTGCTTCTATTCAAGACTCAAAATTAATATGCAGAGAAGCATGAGCTAAGTAGAAATTCATCCACTCATCCTACTTTAAGCCCCCATTACTGCTTGAAATGGCTGATGGATGATATTAGGGGGTGATAGCATTCATTGGATTAAACTCCCAGAGTAAGGTTTTAAGGCAAGAGAGAACACCACAGGTTTCAATAATCTGGTGTTGGCTGGTTTTGTTTGCCAGAGTGAGTGTCTTAACTCCCCGTGTGCTTGAGGAAGGAAAAATGAGTGTCATTCACAGCCTGGGTGGATGGAACTGCTTCCTCTTCGGAGCCTGAATTTGCCCCGGGAGCATGAACCACGCAAATCCCTCCTCTTTCAGGTAAGACTGGTGCAAAAATGTAAAAACTGAAATGACTTGGGAAATATTTCACCCCCCACATGTATTTTGGGCACGTTTGGAACCCGTGTCACCACCAGAGCTCCCACACGTGCATCAGGACCTGTGAGCATTACTGACCCCACTGGGTGCACCCTGGCTTTGTGTAACAGGTCTCCAGCAGAGGGTGAGGGTGGGTTGCCTGCAGAGGTTTTTAGGTGAATTAGAAGGGTCTGGGATACCCTCTGTAGCCTTGTTCCATGCCTCAGTGTTTGACTCACGGCTCTAATCTGGTCTCATCTTCGCGGCTTTATGTACCTCTCACCCGCCTACAGCTCAGATTCATTTCCCTCCCACTCACCCTTGTGCTCACTACACTCCTCCCAGCTCTCCTCCAACTGATCCCTTCCTCTCAATCCCCTCGGCTCTGGTTTTATTTGTTCCCTCTCCTCCTTGCCCCCTCTCTGCTGCTCAGCGTGTCCGTGTGGGGCCGTGGGGGCTTCCCAGCCTTGCTGGGCCCCTCAGCCTGGCTCTGAGTGCTTCCAGGACTGGTTTGGAACGTGGATTTTCTTAGCTGGCATTCCTGATCCCCCGCCAGAGCTCTCCTGTGCTGTTAATCCTGTGATTAATTATTAGGCAGTTCGGAATCTGTGTTTTGAAGAGAGACCCTCCTTCTCCCAAAGCATCCCCGGGCTGTGGGGAAGCGTTGGGCAGCTGGAGCTGACATTAGCCAAGCAGGGCAATATTCCACATTGTTGCTTCCACGGTATCTCTCCCAGTCCCCTCTGCCTGCGAGTGAACTGTTTATAAGGATAATTCCCTCCCCTCCAGCTGCCTGCTTCACTTCCCTGCTGCAGTGAGCCTGCTGGAAGCCCCGTGGAAAGGCTGACAGGTTCTTTAACACTCTCCAGTGTTCCTGCTGCAGCATCCATTGCTCCAGCACTCCTGGGGGCTCAGGCTCCTCGGGAAGCTGTTAATAACCTGTGCTGTGACAGCTGGCTCTGCTTGAAGCCCACAGGCATTTTTAAAAGCGACACAAACTCGACTGGAGCCAAACAGCTCGTTGGACAGGGATATCTGAACGCCTCTCCTGGGAGCTGATGGGGTGGGTGCCACATCCTGACAAGCCCTTTGTGGGGCTGGAGCCAAATCTTCCATCCCTTTCAGAGGGATGCTGCTGTTTTCTGTGCCCGAGGATCTTCCAGGGTCTCCTGGTTGTTACTGTGCTTTTTTTTTGAAGAACGGGTATTTCCTGAAAGGTTGGATTTGGGGACGTCACCCGGAGGACAAACAAAAGGTCACTGTTTCCCAAATCTTCATGGCCTTGCATGGATGTGGTTGGAAGTTGTTGAGGAGCAAGGGGTTATCCCTCTGCTCAGTTTTGTCCGGATTCACACGCCCAAAACGAAGGCACAGAAATGGTAAAGCTGCTTTCGAGAAAGGGAGATCCAACCTCTCTCTTTTGCACTGGGAAGAAGATGAGTGGCCTGAAATGTCTTGCCACACCCCCCTGAAGTAGTTTGCCTGTTATTAATTGTATGTTTTTCACACCCCCAGGGGTCTGAAGGTCACATTTTGGGGATCCCTGCTGCTCCTCCTTCAGGCACAAGCAGGTGGGGCTGTGACTTTGACCTGCCTGGAGTTCTGAGAGAAGCAAACACCCGAGGTCCTCTGAATTGGAGGTAAACAAGGGAATTCTTTAGGAAGATGACATTAAAAGCAGAGCCAGCCCTAAGAATGTATCTCCTCCTTAATGGCAGCTGACATCACTGCAAGGAGGGCTGGGTTATCAAATTATCTCTCCTGGCTTCAGCTTCCATGAGTTTCCCCCTCAATCTCCACATTTCTCCCAGGAGTACCCCTGTGCTCTGCATTCCTGAGTAGATGGGAGTGGATGGGAATGGCCTTTTTGGGCCTGGACAGTCTGACCTCTCTGCCTGTTATCCCTGCTGTTTTGTGGGGTCCCTGTGCCTGCTGATAATCCCATAATCCCAGCTGGGCACGAAGAGTGAGGTGGAAGATGTTAGCAAGCGTGACAGGCTGAGGAGGATGAGAAAAAGCTGCCCTCGTGCTTCCAAAACCTCCCAGGAGGAAGAGAAGGGCTTGTCCTAACTTGGACAGACCTCCCCAATGGAGAAGCCATTCCGTGCCCTGCGGGCACGGGAGGAGAAAGGGTTGTCAGCTGCAACCCAAGTTGTGAAACCCCGACTGCAGGAGAAATCCCCACCCTGAAAGGAGAGATATGCATGCCTGCCTTGGAATTCCACGGGGTGGGGTGGCTGTGCTGATTGCTGCTGGGGGCAGGAGGGACAGAGGGCTTCCAAAGGTTGGGCTTTAATGTCCCCTTTAAGGTCTGCAGAGAGGGATTTTAGTTGATAATCCTGAGGAGAACGAGCAGCACGGGCAGCGATCTGGAAACTTCCACCAGCCCTAAATTCCCATGCTCCTCTTCCCACGGGCAGGGCTCCAGAGCTCGAGCTGAGCCCTCTCTTCCTTCCTGCCTCCTTCCCCAAAGCGTTGGCTCGGGATTTTCGCCGTGGCTGTGCCAGCCCAAACTGTTCCTGCGGGATCCCGGCCACGGAACTGTGCCCTCAGCAAGCACATTTCGTAGAGTGTCTCACCCTGGCCATGTGTTGGGGTGGCAGGGGGCCAGCTCTTGAGGGGGCACAGCAGCTGGTGCTAAGAAAGGCCATATTTAGCGCCGCAAGTCCCAAAATCTGCAGCCAAAAGGCCCTTTCACAGGAAGGGGCAGGGCTGCGGTGGCAGCGTCGGGTCTGTCAGGGCTCTGATTGCCAAAGAGCCCCCCTGTGACGGGCTGGGAGGGGGGAAAAGAGGATGGGGAGTTGCAAAGGCACTGCTCAGAACCCCAAATGCTGAAGTGGATCGTTGGAAAGGTAACTCTGAAGGCCCCACAAGGTCAGGAAAGCCGGTGCGCTTTGGAGGAACTGGGATACAGGGAAGGGACTGAAGGAGGGGTTACAGGTCAGGAAAAGCACAAATCTCTGGGCAGATGAACAGCTGGTAATTATCCCCCATTCACCATGATCTAAGAACCAGGAGAAGGCGAATTAAACAGTTAAAATTATAAAGAGACCAGCAGAAGGAGGTCATTTTTCACACCACAGGATACCCGGTGAGAGGAGCCTGAATGTTCACTGCACCAGTCTTTTGGGATTCTTTCCCTCCCTCAAGGGGTGAGCAGTCCAGGGGGCATCCGAGAGAGCTGTGAGTCCCTCAGGTGGAACAGGAGGGGCAGCATTGCTGGGGAGATGCCCCAGAGATTAGAGGCAGTGGGACTGTGTGACTCACCCCCGTTCCCAGCCCTGTTCCCAGGGAAGGTGTGCAGAGCTCCCGCGTGGGAGTCCAGCCCCGGATCCCATCTCCAGCTCACCCACAGGTGAGTGTCACACTCAGGGGCAAATTGGAACCACCGTGACTCCAGGAAGGTTTCGGGTTTCTTTTTTATTTCCCCCTTTCCTCTGTCGTGCTGCTCTGCCCCGGGTTTGTCCACCCAGCAAACCCAGCCAGAACACGAGATCCAAGGGAAAGCAGCAGCCTGCAGAACAAACCTCGTGGTGTTTGGATTGCTCACCGAGCTCAGCGAGGTAAAACATTCTCAGCTTTATTGCTGAGCAGGAAGAAAAGCCTCTGAGGGGCCGGGGGAGACTCTGGCCTCCCAGGAGTTCCCGGATTGTCCAAAAACCAGGCACCGGCTACATCAAAGGCCTCCCAGAACAATTAGCAGCCCCTTTTCAAAGCCCTTGTGGCACCACACCTCAGAGATCAGGTCCTGCAATTCTATTAGCGCCCTTTAAATAGCTCCGAAATGTCGGGTTTTCCCTTTCCTGTGAACTGCCCATTGCTGACAGAAACACAGAAATTATCCCGACTTCCCCAGGGCTCATTTTTCTCTCCTTGCTCATGCCTGCAGTGTTACATTGCCCCTGGGATCTGAGCCACAATTAACAATGCACGTTTTGGGGGAGCTCGATTCGGCTCGGGTTATACCCTTGATGGGTTTTCAATAATACACGGCAAGATGTGTGTTTTTAAAGAGTTAATCTGCCACCGGTTTTCTGTGCTCAGAACCTTGCTCAGCCCCCAGCCATCCCAACGCTGCTGAGAACACGGAGCACAACAGCAGCCTGATAAAATATTAACGCTCCCGGTGAAATTTTTCCAGAAGGAAAGAGAAAAATCTCTCTGCAGTGAGAAAAAGCTTTTTTTTTTTTTTTTTCCCCAGCAAAAGATTGTTAAGTAACAGCATTAAATATTGAAGGATGCTGAGGTGTGTCAGCACACAGCCTCCTCTCAGCCCTGTGAGAGGCAGATTTATTTCCTCCTCTGTGGAAATCCTGAAATCCTGTTCTGAACCGGGGAGGGAAAAGCCAATCAGATCAAATCCCTACCTTGCCATTATTACTGTTGCGATTTTTTAAGCTCTGATACAGCGTGAACAGGCCATTTTAAATGGCCCTTTGCAGTCACTAAAGGGCAACGATCAGGAATTATGAAGCTCCACGTGCAGCTGATGCCACGTCAAAGCAAAGGGTGATTTTTAACTCCTGAGTGCCTGGGGATTGTTGCACTCTCAGAGCTGTTCAGAATAAATAAATAATAAATAGAGGAGCAAAAAGCAAGTCATTCTGGGCAGGCTCTGGCAGCAGTTTGCTCTCCTAATGCTGTTTGGTGAGCCAGAGGCATCCAGCTCATTTCCTAAAGAGCATTTTCTGCTTAGCTCGGGGCTCTATTAATCTGTTCAAGCCAATTCTCGACAATCCAAACCATCTGTATTTGGGAAGATCATGGTTTATTTGGATTGTCTCCGTGTCTGCTGTCAGTGGATGATTAAAAGTACGAGGGATTTACGGTGTAAAGGCTCTCTGTTGGCATGTTCCAGCGACCTTCTGAGGAGCGTCTCGCAATATTTGGGTAACGGCTGGTACAGTTAAGTCCAGCAGGAAAACAAAGAACAGCCAGAAACCCTGGGAAGAGCCGAGCTTTTGCCGTGCAGAGTGGCTGCAAGGAGTGGGAAGAGCTGAGCTTTTGCACTGGTTCCCCAGGCTTTTGTTTCATTGGGGATTTCTGAGGAGTCCTTGTCAAAGACGGAAACGTTTTTGTATCAGGTGTTTATTCCCATCCTACACAGGGGGATGGAGCTGGAGCTTCCATGGAGGACTGCCAGCCATAATATCATATCGAATCTGTTTTTTTCTCGGAAAAACGGTAAATAATTCATGGGGCTTTGTGTTCCATAAAGACGCCAGTTATAAATCATCCGAGCCGCACCTGGAGATTTCTGCTATCAGCAGTCTCACATGAATTACATCTCTCCGGGGCCATCCATTATTGTAAACACAATTCCAAAGAGGAATTATGCACGTAACGCTCACGGGCAAACCAACAAGGAATCTGCGGCCTGGATTTGGTGCTGAAGCTTTGCGATCCAGCCCCGTTGGTCACGGCAGAGATTTTCTGCTCTGGCACCACAGATCCCTTCACTCTGCTCAGGTGCAGGTGTATTTTCCCCCCGGGGAGCACCTGTTGATGGGAATGGTGGGAGGGGGGAGGAAACAGCCCTGGCTGCGGTTCCAGAGGCACGGAGAGGGCCAAAGAGGACTCAAACTGGATTTTTCTGGACACGGGACCTGCGGAACGAGCCTTGTGCCAGGTGCTCCTGTGGGCCAGACCATGGGGGGATGCCTTGGCAGGGAAAACAGGAGCAGTGTGACTGTGCCAGGAGCAGACTGACGTGCCACAGGCTGCACCACGTGGCATTTACAGCCAGGAGGGACTCCGGGAGTACAAAGGCTGACGATGCCTCCCCAGGCTGGACTTTACCAGCTCAGCTCTGGGGCACTGCTGTCTGGGCAGAGGTCACGTCCTTCCTGCCCCAGAAGGGCTCTGGAAAGGCTGGAGAAATGCTGCCTGGTCCCTGGGCTGCTGTGGAGCCTCTCCAGAACAAGGGATCTCCTTTACAACTGAAGCGTGACTTGATTTCGCCCAGAAGTGCCCTCGCTCCAAGTGCCCCCAGCGTTGTGTTTCCCTAAAAACCCTGATGGCGAGGGATGAAAGGCCGGAGCTCCGCGTCCCTGCCCGTCCCTGCCCCGCACCGGGACACATCCCGGGGCGCAGATCGGGACACATCCCGGTCCCCCATCCCGGTCCCCCATCCCGGTCCCACATCCCGGTCCCCATCCCGGTCCCCCATCCCGGTCCCCCATCCCGGTCCCCCATCCCGGTCCCACATCCCGGTCCCCATCCCGGTCCCCCATCCCGGTCCCCAGCCCGGTCCCACATCCCGGTCCCACAGCCCGGTCCACCATCCCGGTCCCCCACCCGGTCCCACATCCCGGTCACCACATCCAGGTCCCCTGCCCGGTCCCACATCCCGGTCCCCCATCCCGGTCCCCATCTCGGTCCCCCATCCCGGTCCCACATCCCGGTCCCACATCCCGGTCCCCCATCCCGGTCCCACATCCCGGTCCCCCATCCCGGTCCCCATCTCGGTCCCCCATCCCGGTCCCACATCCCGGTCCCACATCCCGGTCCCCCATCCCGGTCCCACATCCCGGTCCCCCATCCCGGTCCCCCATCCCGGTCCCCCATCCCGGTCCCACACCGGTCCCCACATCCCCCGGTCCCCCATCCCGGTCCCCATCCGGTCCCCATCCCGGGTCCCCATACCCTGTCCCGCGCCAAAGCCACCGGCGGTGCCGCTCCCGGCCGCTGGTGGCTCGCCCCCTCTGCCCCCCCCACTCGCGCGCCCGCTCCTCGCGCCCCCCCCTCCCCGCGCGCGCCCCCCCCTCAGGCCCCGCCCGCGCGCCCCCCGCGCGCCCCCTCCCTCCCCCGCGCGCCCCCCTCAGGCCCCGCCCGCGCGCCCCCTCAGAGCCGTCCCCCGGGCGGGGCGCGGAGCGGAGCTGCCCCCGCGCTTTGTGCCGCTCCCCGCCCGCCCCTCCCGCCGCCGCTGGGCCGGCCCCGCCGCTCTCCCCGCCCCGCCGGCGCTCCCCCGTCCCTGCGGCCGCGCTCGGTCCCGGCCGGCGGCGGCAGCGCGGGCGGCCCCGGGCGGCCCCGCCCCCGCCCCCGGCCCCGGCCCCGGCCCCTTCCCGCCGGGCTCGGCTCCCGCCGCCTTCCGCCGCCCGCGGGCCAGCGGCAGCAGCAGCGGCGGCGGCAGAAGAGGAGGAGGAGGAGGAGGAGGAGGAGGAAGAGGAGGCGGCCTCGGCGGGTCGAGGAGCGGCTCCATGGCGACCGCGGCGGCGGAGCCGGTGTACGGGCTCTCGGAGGACGAGGTGGGTCGGGGCGCGGGGTGTGAGCGCGGGGTGCGGGGCGCGGAGCGGGGCCGGCGGGAGCCGCGAGGGCGCCGCGGGAGCGAAGGTCGAGGGTCGGTGGCGGAGGGCGAGCGCCGCCCGCCCCGCGGGGCTCCGGGCCCGGCCCGGGCAGCGCCCGCAGCGCCGGCAGGTGCGAACAAAGAGCCCCGTCCGCCCCTCCCGGCCCCGGGGAGCGGCCGCGGGGCCGGAGCGCCCGGAGCGGTGTCGGGCACTGCCTGGTCCCGGTGCAGATGGAGCCGATAAGGGGGGTAGGACCCGCGATAACTAATCGCCGTGCGCCGGCTTTATCGGCCGCGCTCTTCTGCAGAACCCAGCTGACGCAGGCGTGAGCAGAACGGTCTTAAAAATCCTGTTTAATGCCCTTTTTGGTTCGTCGCCTTGGTCAGGTGCCCCTTTCCTTGGCAGCCGGTGTCATGGAGCATCAGTAATGGGCAGGCTGCGTTGCTGGGCTGTGGTTTCAGGGTGTATCAGCTGGTGGCAGCGCACATATTGCTTGTATTTGTACGGGAGCGAATAAAAATTGTAACAGCGTTGCATCCGGTTTTATGGGGCCGAACACGACGGCTAATCCGTTAGTCTGTTTGAGGTGTAGAAGGAACTGACACTAAAAAAAAAAAGTCTTTGCCTTGTGAAGCTGACGGACAGCGTTTATTGCCTGTATTTCAGTGGCACCACGTCTAGATGATTGTAACGTTTAATTGTCATTGGAAAGGAGGTTCTTGGACTGGAGCGGGTGTTTTGCTGGGGGGGGATTCGTGTTGTTGTTGATCTGATAAAGCTGAGAGCAGAGTGGTAATGCTCTGCAGGTATGTGAAGGCTGGGGAGAAGGGAGGGCACGCTGGGGCTTTGGGTGATGTACAGAGCGAGCACTGCACCCGGGGAGAACCTTCTCCTCCTGGGCTGGTTCCTTAAGCCTTCCCGTGAGGATGGGGGTGGCTGACAAGAATCCCTGAGCAGCTCTGGGCCAGCTCCCCTGTGTCACCCGGGCCCACTGCTGAGCCATCTGTGGGCATCCTGCCTGCTCCCGGGGTGCTGGAGGGTCTGTGGGCATCCTCTCTGCTCCCGTGGTGCTGGATGGTCTGGGGGATCCGCTCTGCTCCCGGGGTGCGGGAGGGTCTGGGGGGATCCTCTCTGCTCCCGGGGTGCTGGAGGGTCTGTGGGGATCCTCTCTGCTCCCGGGGTGCTGGAGGGTCTGTGGGCATCCTGCGTGTTTCCCAGTTGCTGGGGGCCCTGCCCAGGCTCGAGGAACAGCCAAGGCCAACGGGATTTGCTGTCCCAGTGTGGGCACCCCCAGACATTTGAGTGGGGGTGCTTTGGTGCTTCTGTTGGCAAGCGTGAGGTGTGAGGAAAAGGGAAAGCTGGAGCCCTCCTGCCGGGTCCCGGGGAGGTGGCTGGGAACATCGTGCTGGAGCCTGGCTGCTGCCTTTTCTGTTGTGCTGTGCCTTTTGTCCCTGCCTCCCGTCTCGACATGTGCTGGTACTCGCCCAGAATGCTAAAGAGACACGGATCCAGGATGGAACGCGCTGGCCCTGCCGCTCTCACCTTGGCTCTGAGGTGGAGGGATCCTGGCAGAGCAGGAGAGCTCAGAACCAGGAGCAGGAGGTTCTCCCTCGGGAGGGGGGCTGTAAATAAGCTCCAGTGAAGGTAAAGCTCCAGAGGGTTGAGGAAAGCAGGTGTGCTGACAGTTCACTGCACGCTGGCTTGTGTGGGTAATGACTTCCCATTAGCACTGCTTTGGACTTGGGGTGGTGTTGTCTTTTGAAAAGCAGAGCTCTTCTAGCTGGGAGAGGCTGAATCGGTGCGTGGACGTATTCAGGCTATTAATTTCCTTTGTTCCTGCCTGGGTTTGAAATGCAGTTTGCAGTTGTGTTGTAGGTGTTTTCTGGAGTTGGCCTCGTGCAGGGCTTCCACTCCTGGCACCTTTGCTGGTGGGAAAACGTGGTGGATTTAAAAACTTACAGGCCTTCAGAGTTGAAAATATTTGTGAATGAAGCACCCCTCGTGTTAGTTTCAGTTTGGGTTTCTCAAGAGTGTTTGGCTTGAATTTCGCCCAAACAAATCCGCAAACATTCCCTTTCTCGGCGTCCTTGGGTGGAAGCAAAACTTGCAGGCTCCTTGGATCGTGTGTGGTTGAATTAATAATGGATCTTCTCAAAAAGGTCCTTGAAGAAAGAATGTCTTTTTATATTTTAAAATATTAGGGGGAAAAGAGGTTTATACATGAAACTGTTCTCTGCAGTTCCAGCATTCTTCTCTTTTCAAGTTCTATTCAACTTCCGTGACTTGTGATTGAATCAACTGGAATTAGCAGCTTCCTACTGAGATGACATTTTGTCATGCCTTAGAAATTGTCAAAAAGGACCTTATGTTCCTGAAAATATCTCAATGCGTGAGATACAATCCCATATGCCTCCAGAGAAATAGTTCTGCACGTAGTCACTGCAGCTTACCCTTCCTCCTTGTGTGCTGTGCTGGGCAGAGCCTTGGTCCTCAGGAGCGAATCCCGGAGGATTTCAGGGCCTCGGGAGCCTCTGTGGCACTTGGCTTTCATCAGATGCACTTTGGGGAGAGAGAAGCAGAACCAGTTCTGGGTATGATGGAAATGGTCCCTGTGGATGGGAATGAAATGAATCCCTGCAAAGCACAGGCTTACCTGTACTGGATCTGACATGAGGGGTGTCTCTGGGTGCTGGGGTGTCTCTGGGTGCTGAGGTGTCTGATTGCTGAGGTGTCTCTGGGTGCTGGGGTGTCTCTGTGCTGAGGTGTCTCTCAATGCTGAGATGTCTCTGGGTGCTGAGGTGTCTCTGGGTGCTGAGGTGTCTCTGGGTGCTGAGGTGTCTCTGGGTGCTGGGGTGTCTCTGGGTGCTGGGGTGTCTCTCTGTGCTGAGGTGTCTCTGGGTGCTGGGGTGTCTCTGGGTGCTGGGGTGTCTCTGGGTGCTGGGGTGTCTCTGATTGCTGGGGTGTCTCTGATTGCTGGGGTGTCTCTGGGTGCTGGGGTGTCTCTGGGTGCTGAGGTGTCTCTGGGTGCTGGGGTGTCTCTGGGTGCTGGGGTGTCTCTGGGTGCTGAGGTGTCTCTGATTGCTGGGGTGTCTCTGATTGCTGGGGTGTCTCTGATTGCTGGGGTGTCTCTGGGTGCTGAGGTGTCTCTCTGTGCTGAGGTGTCTCTGGGTGCTGGGGTGTCTCTGTGCTGGGGTGTCTCTGGGTGCTGAGGTGTCTCTGGGTGCTGGGGTGTCTCTGGGTGCTGAGGTGTCTCTGGGTGCTGGGGTGTCTCTGGGTGCTGAGGTGTCTCTGATTGCTGGGGTGTCTCTCTGTGCTGAGGTGTCTCTGGGTGCTGAGGTGTCTCTGGGTGCTGGGGTGTCTCTGGGTGCTGGGGTGTCTCTGGGTGCTGGGGTGTCTCTCTGTGCTGGGGTGTCTCTGGGTGCTGAGGTGTCTCTGGGTGCTGAGGTGTCTCTGGGTGCTGAGGGTGTCTCTGTGTGTGCTGAGATGTGTCTCTGATTGCTGGGGTGTCTCTGATTGCTGGGGTGTCTCTCAATGCTGAGATGTGTCTCTGATTGCTGGGGTGTCTCTGATTGCTGGGGTGTCTCTGATTGCTGGGGTGTCTCTGATTGCTGGGGTGTCTCTGATTGCTGGGGTGTCTCTGATTGCTGGGGTGTCTCTGATTGCTGGGGTGTCTCTGATTGCTGGGGTGTCTCTGATTGCTGGGGTGTCTCTGATTGCTGGGGTGTCTCTGATTGCTGGGGTGTCTCTGATTGCTGAGATGTCTCTCTGATTGCTGGGGTGTCTCTCAATGCTGAGGTCTCTCTCTGTGCTGAGGACCAGGGTCCTGCTGTGCTGCAGAAGCCCTCAGGCAGCCGTGGCTCCTCAGCTGCCCGCTGGGAAGGGGCAGTGCGGGGGGCCCTGGGCTGCACCAGCTGCTGCTTGAACCTGGAGCCTTTTCTGTGCAAAACCCCCTGGAGTTCCTGGACAAGAGGCACCTTTGGTGACCAGCAGTGAACACGGAGCCTTTAAACGGGAGCTCTGCTGCTTCTGCTCTGAATACTCTGCTTACATAAAGCCAGACTCTGCCATCCCAGGGTGAGAGGGGCCTCCCTTGGTCACCGTGCTGACAGTATCTTAGCAATGAGCAATTCAGAACTCTGACTTTCTATTGACTTTTTAAATGGGAAAAAACCCCTCCTGAATTGGTTTTATAGGCTCTAAGTGCACTGGCTTCAGGGATAGCGTGTAAACTTTCAATGATGATTAAAAAGTCCAGATAAGGAAGCGTTTCATAAGTGATAGGGCTTGCCTATCTCCTTGTGTGGCAGAATAACAAAACAGGCTGTGGTTCTCCGGAGGTCAATAGATTTTTATAAAAGCCTGCATTTTAAACCTTCTTTTTATGAGTTATCAGCACGTTTCGGTCACTAGTACGGACACTAAGTGAATTCCAGTGTTAATGTAAAATTAATGTAAAGCCACTTAAGGTGGCTTGTATTAAAATGCGTGTCTGAGGGAGCGCAGAAGTGTCAGTTTTAGATAGACCCCCGTTCAGAGATGGGGGTTGTTGGCCTGTCCTGGGAGGGGGCTGTGCAGGTAGTGCTGCCTTCGGGAAGGGGGGCCAGGTTCTGGGAGAAGGGCTGGCCGTTGGAGGGCACTGTGTCGTGGGAAATGGGAACTCCAGGTTCTGCTCTGCTCCTGCACAGAGGCCATTTCCGTGTCTGCAGGGGCTGTGGGAGCCAGAGGGGGGCTGGGGGTGCAGCCTGGGGGCAGCTGCACCTTTCAGCTTCACTCCGTTGAAAGTGGTAGATGTGCAGGAGTAGCTTGATTTAATTGCAGTTAAATTTTGGTGTCGGCGAACAGAGAAATCTCCTTAACTTCCATGAATTTCTCCATCCTTTGTTTTCACTGCTGCTTCCTCTGAAATGTTTCCTTGAGTCGAGTGAGGGTTTCACTGCAGCAGCAGCAGAGATGCAGCTGGGCAGCCCTGTCCCTTTTGGGAGGCAGTGCAGTGCAAGCTCTTGTTTTGGGGAAGCTGGGCAGGAATGTGGCCCGGGCTGGGTGACTCCTACCCGGGAGGAAGGAATGTGGTTTCACTGCTGGCTCGGGCCTGGAGCTGCTGCCAGGGTTTACCTGGAACTGTGGCTTTCAGAAGTGTTTAACCTGCCGTCACGCCAACTTTTTCCGGCGTGCAGTTCTTAAACTGCCCGGTTCCCAGTACTGGAGCACTCCCTTCCTCTGCTCCCACTGCCTTTTCCTCTGCCAGAAAGAAGGGAAAACAAATCCTTAGGAAAGGGATTGTTTTCTGCAGGAAAAAAAGCCAGCCATTAACTAGTAATTAATTTTAAATAAGAGATGTGGTTGAATTGCACAGGCCCGGAAGCTCTAATTGCAGTTCAATAGTTCAAAACAAGCCAACCCACCAAAAACAAACCCCAAAGCCCCAACAAAGCAAATCTAGGAACTTGATTCTTGGGCTGTGTTGTGGAATATCTGTCTGCCAGGTGATGTCTCGACAGGGCAGCAGACTTGGTGTATTTGTATGTGCAATTGTTCATTTTTTCCTCCCTCCACTTGCCTGTAGTTCCTGTGCACTGGCAGGCTGTAGGGGTTTGTCCTAAATCCTGATTTCTAGGATTTAGGAACAGTTCTGAGAACTCTGGCAGATCTGAGGATGAAGAAGTGTTTTATCTTCCGAGAGAGAAGTGATCTGGAACGTAAACAAACAGCAAGGAGGAGGTTTTTTGGGGTGTGTTGAAGGGAGTAGAGAGGATAGATTTTTTTTTTTTCTTGGTGGTGTGCCCTGCTTGCCATCCTCCTCCTCTGTTTATCCAGAGACAGCACGTCAGGTCTCCTTCACACCGTGCAGTAACTTACAGAAACCGCCAGCAATTCTTGAAATCAGCCAACAAAAGTATTTGCCTTTTTAGTCGGTGAGAAATGACAACAGAGACATTGCTTCACCTTGTCAGGGTTTGATTGCTTTCTGCTGGACACCAGCCAGGCTGCTTCTCTCCCCAGCCCTTGGCGTGTCTCTGAAATCTTGCTCCCTGGCTGTTTTATTCCTCGTTCCTGGGGCTGTGCTCTCCAGGGCCATCCTGTCGCTGTACCCGAGCCAGCGCCGGTCAGGTTTGGGGTTTGTCTTAACGAGTTTCCATTGCAGTTTGAAACCTAAACCTCGTAAAGTGGGTACGGGCTGGGCGTGGGTGACCTGCCAGGTCATTTGGCACCGTGTGCCCGGATCCTGGGAGAGCCCCTCTGGAAGCTGTTGAAGCCTTGGGCCCTTCACAGCTGCTAATGAGCGGCCCCAAAGTCTGCAGAGTTAAGGTGGTCGAGTTTGTAGCTAATATGTTTTCTAGCCTTCTGATATTATGTGCAGTCACTTTGTTCCTTAGAATATTGTCCAAAATTTGGGTTGGAAATTGGGCTGTCACTGCAGGCTGGAGCCCACCTGCCCCCAGTGCTTGCTAAGGCAGGAATGCACTCCAGCAGCTCTGTGTCTCCGTGCTGGTGTTGCTGTGGAAACCAGCTGGGTTTTGGTTTTTTTTTTGAGCAATCAAGAGGCTTCCAGTCAGATGGGAAGACAGGATTGTTGGTAATTGAGGCAGAGAACAACCTGCACTGTGGGATCGCCTCAGAGAAGCTTTTTCATGGAGAGATTCCCCCCCCTGCCCGATATTCCAGAAATGCTTTCAGTACTTGAAAGGTGCATTAGAGGCAGGAGGGACGTGACAGCGTGGGACGGGGGGGACAGTGATTTACCATTTTTCACAATTTTCTGGCCTCACCTGGAGGTCTTAGGGGAGGCTGGATGAGGAAAGAAAAGGGCCCGATCACAGTTTGAGAGCCGAGAGCGGTGGGAGGAGGTAGCCCTTGGTTGCTGATGGATGCAGAAATATTAAACAACCCCCCAACCCCCCCCAGACTTCCACCTTCCACCCTCAATACGTGTGCAGAAATTACTGATACGAGCCAAAAAAAGTGCTCAGTGTCAGTGTTTGTTTTCCTTTTCTTTTTAGCCGAGTCTCTTCTTGTAGAGTGTGTAAAAGATGAGCCTATTCCACTAAAGGAAAAAAAGAAACCTTGAAGTGGAAGGGCTGCTGTGGTTGTCAAGTGAGCAGGAAAGGGAGAAGGAGGTGGAAGGCGGGTTGGGAACAGCAGGACTTCCCAGCAGGATACAAAAGCCTGACAGGTTTTTCTGGGGAGAGCAGAGCCTTCAGCACTGGCTTGAGTGGTTGGGTTCTCACCCCTGCTCTGGGCAGAGGCTGTGGTGGAGTGATCCTTCCCCCAAAGTAAAAATCCTCGGGGAGCAGAGCCTGAAGGGAGGAGAGGCACTGCCAGAGGATATGACTTGATACTCCTTTTAAAAAGGATGCTTGGTGAAGATGGAGGAGAGAGGCCAAAGGAGTGAAGTGCTGGCGTGACTGACAGCAGCACTCACTGAAATGTTAATGCCTTTGGAAGAATTTCTTCACCGGGGAGGCTGGAAACTCGCACAGAAACATGAATTATTAACTGCAGCCCAGAGCTGGAAGACCTAATTTAATTTCTGGTTGGATAATAGGATGACTCATGCAACCAAACAAACTGTGTCAGAAAATGAAGTCTCTCTGTGAAAACTCGCAGTCCCCACTTCTGCTCTGAGCTGAAGTTGCTGCGGGAGAGCTTTTACAAGAGTTCAAGAAGTGTGAGAAGGACAGGCTGAATTTCCTGCTTTCTCGTCAGTCAGTGCAGTTTTCCTCCTCTCGAGGATTTTCCAGCAGGGCCTGTTTCAGCAGCTCCTGGTGCTGGCCCAGCTCTGCAGGTGGAACTGCCCCCGGGTGTGTGCCGTGGAACCGATCCCCGCAGTTAGAGATGGAGTTAAAAATCCAATCCCGCTTTATTGTTGGATTCCAGCTTTATTGAATGCGTGTTTATGGTCTGGAATCATTCAATCCCTCCCAAGAATATAGATTATGGTTACATAACCCTGCCTGTGTGAGCTGTTGGCACCTAATTGGGCTACTGGAGTGACTACTGGTTGGTACCAGACACCTTCCACCGGGCCAGGGCGCTCGGAGCCTGTTCCTCTCGTTAACCAAAGGAACACTGCTGCTGAATTTGGGGCTTGGGGGTGTGTTTGGCTGTGTCAGGGTTTGTGCAGGCCCTGACCTGAGGATGAAATGAAACCAGCCTTGTTCTTTTTTGCCTGTCAGAAAGGGAGAGATTTGTTTAAATAACACCTCGAGGTTTTAATGAACCAGCTGAGTTTCTGTATCCCCCGAGGGAAGAAAGAAGTCCCCCAACTTTAAGGGTTCTGTGATTCCTGCACGAGGCACTGGAGAGCTCAGGGAATGAGGCTGTGCAGAGCTTAGATGAATTCATTCAATGAGTGCTATAAATAGGTCTAAAACTTAAATAAGGGGAGTAAAGTCTCGTGCAAGTCCATTAATTGAAGGTTCTTTGGCGTTCTCTTCGGTGTTTCTGAAGCTCACGGGTGACCTGGTTCAACGTGCTTGCTAAAATTGCTCCAGTCTGGCTGGCTGCGTGGAGTTCAGTGGATTTTTGTAAAAATAGATCACAATTCCCTCGGAACACTATTTTTAAACGGGCCGTAAAAATTCCCTGTAAGCAGATTTTCGTCAGGTCAGTCCTGTGATTCGAGCCTGTTTCTTAATAACGTGCTTTCAGTGTTGGGCTGGGACTTGGAAGGCAAACTTGTTCTGAGACCTCCTTTAGAGAAAATAATGGGGTTTTTACAGCTCTGTCGTGTCCTGCAGTGAGGGCTGAGAGGTCAGAAAAGGCCCAGTTTGGTTTGCAGGGGAGCAGGAACGTGATCAACAGGGGTGAGGATCTGAGCTGGGTTCCCAGGCTGTCTGAAAGGAGCTTTTCGCTTCCCTGCCCGGGCCAGGTGAGCAGGTGGTTGTAACCAACTGACCTTTTCAGCTTGTTTTCCTGTGCTGAACCGGCAGAGGAGAGTGGAGATGTGGGTCACAGCCCTGGTGCTGGGGTTTGTTTGCATTGCAGAACTGAGATTGTATCAAACACTGTTGTTGGCACAGACGGTTTCAAGATTAGTAAGATATCGCCAGAATTATCCTGAATCTTATCCCCGTGTGTTGCTGTGGCCTTCAGAAAGTCACTGTGATGTCCTCCTTCACTTGGGGTCCTCCTGGCTGGTCTCACCTGGGGGTGAGGGCACCCTGCTTGGGTTCTGCCTCCTGGTGTCAGCCAGAACAGGAGAATCTCATCTGGGAATACTGAATGTGGGTGTGGAACAGCTTCCTTTCACGGGGCTGTACGTGCTTTGGTTTAATCCACCAGCCATCAAAGGAAGAATCAGCTCCACTCTCCTGCCGTCGAGCTTGGTTTCAGTTGCTGGGAGATTTAGGACCAGCCCAACGTGGTTAGACTTTGCTGCAGCCAACGCTCTGACAGTGACAAATCCTCTATTTTGCTTTGAAACTGCAGATCCTGGTTATTTCCCCCAATAACGGGCAGAGTTTGGGTGACCATGTGTGTGGGGTTTCCTTCAGGAAACCAGAAGTGCCACAGTTAAAACGCTGCCTTAAAGATTGTTGTCTTTTCCATTCCGCCGTGTTTTGCCACCGGAGCGCCGAGTTAAAGATCTGTTGTCTTTTTTTTGAGCGCGTCGTGTTTTGCAAACTCCACAATAAAACTTAACAATCGAACCCGAGCCGAGGTGCCCAGCGGATGAAACTGGATTCGCAGAGTCTCCGCACGCAGGTAACATTCCAGCAGGATCTGGTTTCCCTCCTCCCAGCCAGTGGAAAGTTACCTATCGTGGCCTGGAATCAAAACTGCCTCCACAGGGAGAGACGAAAAAACAGCGCCCCAGCCCAGCCCAGCCTCCCCCGGCGCGGCTCAGGTGAAGCTCCCGCGGGTGGGACGCGGGCTCGGCGCCTTTCCCCTGTTGTGGGGTGAAACCTGCTCCTCCTGGGGTTGGGGGCCTGGGTAAGTGTGCCTTGGGGACCCTCAGGTGACAGCCTGGGGAACGGGAGAGGGAACTCATCCCTCTGGGAGGTGGGTTTATCCCACATGAAGTGTTGGATCGGCTCCGCTCTGCGTGGCAGCCGTTCAGCTATCGGCTTGCATCGATCCCGCCCTTGTGCCTTTCCCACTCCCTCTGTTCATTCCAACGAGCCCAGCTCTAATTTTATACCCCCGTCGATCGTCGTTTCGGGCAGCGCTCGCGGGTCACGGGACCGTCTGCAGCTTCCCTCCTTCAGTGGGCATTTAGAGCATCCAGATGTGTATCCCAGCCCTTGCTCAGGTTGGTTTTACAGCACATCTGCCCGGGTTCAGCTGCCTCTCCTGGATCACCGGCTGGGGCACTGCGCTCGTCCCGGGTTCTCTCTCTTTTGTTGCCATAACTCTTCTCTAAACTTCCCAGCTCCAGGGTATTTTACTAATCCAAGGGCAGGACTTAATGAGTTTTCTTTATGTGAGTGCTGTAATGGGTGTTAGAAGTGCCTTAGCTTTTCGGAGCAGCTGGAGAAGTGAACGTGGTGTTCGTTTAGCAAAGAATTACCAAAATTGTGAATCATCCAGATAAATATTCCCACAGAAGCCTCTTGAATCTCTAAATGCATCGGCGTTCCTTCGTGTGTTCTCTGAGGTGAACTGGGGTTTGTTCACTGCCGGTGAAGTCTGGGTTTTGCTGCATAATTGGCTCCCCCTAAATCAGCCAGGTCCCCTAAAATGGCACCAGGCATTGCAGCTGAGAACACCCAACCCGTCTAAAGGTTACCCTTTAGCAAAGAGGAGAACTCTGTAACCTCTGACATGTTTTGAGGAGGCAAGAGAACATAAAGTTGGTGTTAATGATTGGACAGGAGTCAGCGTGGCCGTGGTTGGTGCTGGAGCTCAGCACTAATAGCTAACCAGGCCCTGCCACGGGGGGGGGCAGGACAGGAGGGTGTCCCCAGTGTCCCCAGGGTGCTGCTGGACGGGTGGGGTGGTGAGCAGATGAGGAGGGAGGGGAGGAGCATCCCAAGATCGTGTCCAGGAGTCTTCCACCTCGGTGGGAGGGAAGCAGCTGCGTCTCTGCGCTTCTTGCTGACTCGAGGGGATGCTGGATGCAGCTGCCAGAAAATGACAGTATGTTTGCCTTGGGAGAACGCTCTGTGAGAACAGGAGATGCTGATCGCTGGTGGAGGCCTTTCAGTGGAGATATTGAAGTGGTGGAGATATTTAAACTGTGCTCTCCTGCATTTGTGTGGGTCTGGTGGTTGTCTGGACAGCTGGAGGAGGCCCTTGTTCCCCTCCCGTGGATCCTCCCAGGGAACTCCGTTCCCGTGGCGTGTTCCTGCTGAGCCCAGTGTCTGATCAGCCTTGTTAACCTGCTCTGCTTGCTTGAGAGTCAGGACTCCAGCTGGGTGTTTGTTGGCCTTCAGACATGACATCCCCACTTCTCCTTAACCCTCCCACTCTGACTCCTTATCACAATTTGTGCCTGGGGATCACTTCGTTATTTGGGGTTTGGATCCTGGCTCTTCTCCCTCAGAATTTCTCCACGGTCGGTGCTCTTGTCTTGGCTACTCTGTACAAAAACCAACCCAAATCCTGATTTTCTTGTGCAGCCAGAGAGGGTGGGTGGAAACCTGCAGCAGGTACTTGATGCTCTGTGTCTCTGGCTGGGGAACAGGGTCACAGCTTCTGGAATACTTCAGGTGGGATGTGACACTTCAGGTGTGTTTTGGAGCGTCTATTTAGATCATCTTTTGTATCTTGCAAAACCTGAGTTAGGGATCCTCCAATAACGGCACTTCCTCCTGCCTTTTTTTATTTTCTTTTAAAGGTGGTAGACCATTGAATTGTTCTTTTATTCACCTCTCAGGTGAGCTTTGGGCTCTTGTGGGGAAGGAAATCCTCTCTCTTAATTAGAAACCACCTTGCAGAGTGTTCTGTGGCGCTGGAGAGAATCCCAGAAACCAGATTGGAGGGAGGATTTCGGTGTCAGGTGTCATTTTACCGCAGCCCAGTGCCGGGATGGTTCAGTGGGGCTGTCGGTGTGCGTTCTGGGAGTCCCCAGGTCGGGCTGTGCTGCTCCTGCCCTTCCCCGGGCACCAGGGGCAAAGCAAACAGCCCGGGAGGAACCCGGGGGAAAGTGGGGCATTGTTTTCTCAACAGGCTTCAAGTTACCGTAACTGGAGCTGGGATCTTGCAGGGGAGGTTTGTCGGAGCAGGGAAGGGATCACTGATATGTGCCAAGTGTCAGGGAGCGCTGGTTTACACCAGAGTGCTGAGGCAGGTTTAAAAAAATCACTGGAAGGTTTTATTTTGAACCTTATTTTGCCACCTCTCAGAACAAAACTGTTATGAATCTTCTCCCTTGTCTTTGAAGAGCTTTAGCAGTGCAGAAGGAATTTTGTGGGGTCTGGACCGTTTAGGATGGGAAATGGCCCCGTTCAGCAAATCCCCTTCTGGTTTTATTGCTGTGAGTGTTACATTATTAGGGCTCTGATGTTATTACTGTTATCTGCTCTCCCTCTGCTTTCACTGAACTCTTACCAGCTCTGGATTCAGAGAAACCTCCTTCTGAGGGGTTCTTCTTTTCCACATCCTCCCTGGGAGAGACCCCTGCTGTCTCTCCACCCCTTGCCAACTGTTGCTCTTCAGGCTGGAAGTGCAAGGAGAATTCAACCCTTTCCTTTTGTGTTGCAGGAGGAGTCTCGCATCCTCAGAGTGAAGGTGGTGTCTGGCATCGATCTGGCCAAAAAAGACATCTTTGGAGCCAGGTGGGTGCTGTGCTGGGCCTGTTTGAGGGCTGGGAGGGCAGCCCAGGGAGCCCTTCCCAAAGAGCAACCAGGTAACAGCCGGGGGAGAAGCTGCTTCTGGAGCCAAAACGAACCCAAAGCTGTTAATTTTCTTTTTTGGAGGTTAATTCAGGCTTGACAGTCCTGCTGTCTCAGGCCTAAGAGTGAGGAAATGCTTTGCTGCAAATGTTCCAATCCACGTGGAAGGCCTTGATCAGTTTGAAATGAGTCGTACCCAGTTTTAGCTCTTATTGGAATGACTAATTTCTTAATGGATAAATGAGCCTCCCCGTGGCTTTTCCTGCATTTCGGGAATGATGCTTACAAATTGTTCATTAGCTTGCCTATCTCGCTTGAAAGCAGCAATTAAAAGTTTAATGAACTTGAATTTTTGGGGTGAAATTGGTGGCTGAGTGCAGAACGTGGCAAGCCAAAGCTGCTTTGTTTTCTTTCCCCCAAAGTGCTGGTTTCGAAGCAGAGCTTTTGATGCTGACAACATGCACGAAGTTAAATCCAAGTGAAATTTGGACTGAGGCCCTTCAATCTTTTTGTCCCTTTTCAAAAATTACATCAAATACTGAGGACAAGCTCATGACCTTTGTAATGGCCTGTTTGGAGTTTGCTTTTTTGGGGTTCTTTTTGACTCATGAAATAATTTTGATAGCAGCTAAGGAGATCTGAGGAGACTGATGGGGTGCCTTAGTTGCTGCTTTTTGCCTCCTGACTGATGAAGTGGGAATTGTAGCTGTCTGGAAGTTGGAAAGGTAAAGTGCTTTTCAGTTAAAACTGAATTCTTGAATTCCCGTGTCCTCGTCACCGTGGTTGTGATGGGAAGAGAGAGCAGGTGACGAAGGTGGCAGATGTTTACCTTGTGGCTGTTCTTTTAAGTCCACTGGCACTATTTCTAGTCCACTTTGAGTTCTTGTTTTAACTGCTGGCTACATTGTGGTGCCAGCTGTGCCCCTGGAACTCTCCCTCCCACCTTGGCACCAGGTTTGGATGACAGCCCGTTCCCCTTCTTGTACCAACATCGAGCAAGACAAATCCTCTGAAAGGAGTTTTTTTCATAAATTATTCAAACCACTTCAAAAAAATCCTCTGGCTCCTAAGGAGGTGGCTCTTGAGTGCTTGCAGCAGTGCAGGCTGGCACGTGTGCCAGGGGGAGAGCTGTGCCGGGCACTGCAGAGCCGGGCACTGACCGACTTCCCGGGGCCGCTCGACCCCGTGGCAGCTGCTCAAGTGGGAGAGAGTTCATCCTCTCTTGGGGCTTTTCCTGCTTCCAGAGCGTGGGGAAGGATTGGGAGCTTCCCGAGAGGCTCAGTCGCTGCATCCAGTGCCCGCCTGGGAAGGAGGGGACGGCCCCCAGGCGGGCAGAGCTGGTGGCTTCGTGCCAGCCCGGCGTGTGGAACGGGCTGTCCCGGGAGGGGCACGAGCCAGCCGTGGAGAACACTTGGGGCTCTCTCTCTACGTGAGGAAAGCCCTGGAAGGGACAGCCAGAAGGGACTGGTGCCAAGTGTGTGGCCGGGGAGGGGGGGTGGGTGAGCCCGGGGGCTTCCTTGCTGCTGCCTGGCAGCAGAGGGCACCAGAGGATTTCCACGGCTTCCCAGGAAATCGGGCTTCCAGGTCCTTCACCAAAATGCACAGGGTTTGACCCATTTCCATGTATATATTCCGTGAGTATATATTTCAGGAGCTGTGAGTGCAGAAATGCTGCTTTTTGGAGGGTATGGTCTTGCTCCTGAGTAAGAATAATTCCTGAAGGTTGTAATGTCATAGTGCAAAATAAGAGTCATCAGGTAATTGCTCAACAGAAGAGTTCCTTTGTGGGGATGCAGGAATGTCAAATGCTGAACAAAAGGAGTGCCTGTGTTCAGCCCCTCAGCTTTCCCTGCTGTCTGCTGTGCTCTGGGAGCTCTCTTTAAGAGAAAAAGGGGGCATGTCCATAAAATCTTCTAAGAAAAACCTTTTGGGATGAAATATTTCTGCCTTTTGCTGTCATTGGATTAAAATGATGGGCAGCTTCTACTTTTTATGTGCGTTGTCCAGCACATGGAACCTTTTCACATTTAAAACCACCCCAGCAACCTTTTTATTCTTTAACAGAAATGGAACCGGTGATTTGTGCAGGCAAAACCAACACAGTGCTGAGGTTTGAGCGTCCCCTTGAGTGACAACAAGGCGTGGAAACACGTCCTGGGACTAATCCCAGCTCTGGCAGCCCCGGGCAGCCGTGGCAGGTGTGGAGGAGCCCCGGGCTGAGCCCCAGGAGGGGACAGCTGGGCCAGCAGCAAAGCCAAGGGGTGGGGAAGGTGCTGGGAGGGAGGGGGCCTTGTGTGCCCCCAGACTGCTCCTCCTGCAGCTTTGCCTTTGTATCCCAGCCTGTCCTGACTCGGGAGCTCTGTTTTGTCAATAATTAAAGGAAAGAATGTATTGATTTGCCTGAATTTAGTGGCAGGCAATTTATTATTTCGTGCCTGTGGGTAGTAGCTGAGAGAAGGAGAAGCATCCACCTGGCTCCCTCTGCCCATGTCCCAGGGGGTCAAAAATTCAGGTCCCTGCTACCTTTTTTTTCCAGAAGGAGCAGTGGAAAGCGTGGGGTTCGTCTCAGGCAGTGAGTAACAGCACAGCAGAACAAAGCTGAACTCCCCCTCTCAGCCAGGTTTGAGTGGTGTTCCTGGAGCTGTTCTCTTCAGGAATTCGGGTCTGAGCTGGAAGCAGCTGCCTCCTGTTACAGACACAGCTCTGACAGGCAGCCACTGACCCCTGTGCTCACCAGCTTTGCTTAAACCCATTTTGCTGAGCGTGTTCTGATGACAAATCCCCCTCTTTGTAACCAAGAACTCAGTCTGAGGTGATGACTCACAGCAAATTTCCTGTCATCTCTGAAACAGGGAAGAATTTGCTTTGGTTTTGCTTCTGCTGCTTTCCTTCAAATCTAAGCATCATAGGTTGGGCATTTGCCTTGTGAGTTTTTGGTCTGAGTTCAGGATCTTTTAAGCAGAGGCTGCTGAAGTCTGACCCTCCCCGTGGTCTCCACCAGCTCCTGGAGCCTGTGGTGGCAAGACCCTGAAATGCTTCTCCAGGTTTGGGTTTCCCCTCAGGGAGTGATTCACAAGGTTTTGATGTAATTAGCTCATTACTCATATTTGTCCCTTTTGAACCCGGCTAATTCCTTAACTGCAGTGAATTCCAGGGACTAATTACAGATTCCCTTTGCTTTCTGCCTTTTTCTTTTGGGTCCTTCCAGGTGCCTGGGGCTGGGGAAGAGCAGAGTCCCTGGCTGTGGCATCCATGGGAAGGGATGCTGCCCAGAATTCCTTCACCTTTGCCACCAAAATGGCCTCGGGGAGGAAAAAAAAAAAGCATATTTACTCTTCCATCTGTTTTATAAGATGAAAAGATACTTCCTTTTCTCTTTAGAACAGATCTTTGCTTTCCATTCGAGGAGATTTCCAAGAGAGCGAGAGTTGTAAAGGAATTGGTCTCGTTACTCTTTATTAGGAGGAGACACTGGAGGTGGAGTTTGAGCTGTAATTTTTCGCTCCCTTTTTCCCCCCCAGGCACTTCTCCTCAGCTGCCTGTGCTGTGAGTCATTCTCTCTTAGCAGCTCTCGGGGTAAAGCATTTCTGGTGGAGCTGGGTGAGGTGGGAGCCTCTCTGCAGGAAATCAAGCACTAGGAGGGGAAGGAGAGGCCTGGGAGAGAGGGGAGATTTTGGGATGCTCAGGCCCAGCAGCTTGCAAGTGAAGGACAAGGTAAGGCTCTGTTTTCTTTTTGGAAGCTGCTGCTCCTTCGTTCTTGGGCTGTTGGTCACTTGGTGCTTCACTGGTGCGACAGCAGGGTCAAAATCCTCCTCTCTTTGGGAGAAACTCGTGGATGTCACTTGGGACAGGCAGGAGGATGAACCCCAGAAGCTAAAATGAAAGCAAACAGCAGCTGGTACACTCTGAGCATTCCCTGGAGTTCATTGCTGGAGTGGGGAAAGTCCCTGGGATAAAATGACAGTGATCCCAAGAGATTCTGCCTTGGGACATTGCTTTTACTACTCTGGGTAAAACTTCTCAAGAAGTAGCTCATATTATTCTAAATCTCCTTTAATGATGCATGTTTTGGGCTTTGTGTCCCTCCTCTGTTTGAATATGAGGGGGACCAAGCAAAACACTGGGATTTTTTTTAATTTTTTTTTTAAAATTAAAGCTTTTTAAGCTCTGTCAAGTGCATGCCCAGAGCTGCCTCTGGCTGTGCCATTTTCAAGTTCACAAATCTGGGCACACCCCCTTGCATAACAGGGAGCCTAAAATTTGGTGCTTGGGGGAGGCGGTTTCAGCTTTTCGAGCAAAAATAGAGCCACGTAGGCCTCCGTTGGTTTGATTGTTCTCCTCCCCCTTCTTTGGGAGCTTAAAAGAAGTGAATAATGCATCAGGTCACTGGCAAGAGCTGTTTGGATGTTCTCTTCAGGTTCTGATGGATCATATCGGGGTAGGTCAGATTTATTGGGATTTTTAACAGGCCAGGTGCTGTATTTCACTGGGTTTTCCTTAGGGGCTGTTTCAAGGGAAAGTGGCTTTCTACATTTCACTGAAGACACTTCTCCCTGGCAAATTTGATGGCAAATCCCCTCTGAAATTGTCCTGGGCTGCCCAATCCCAGGCCATGAAATCTGCTGTTCTCTTTTGCAGTGACCCCTACGTGAAACTCTCCCTGTACGTAGCAGATGAGAACAGAGAACTGGCTCTCGTGCAGACAAAAACCATCAAAAAGGTACGTGCATACTCTGCTTAATTCCACTGCTTTGGAGACATTAAGAACACTCTTGTGTTTAAAAAATACTTCTTTTTTTTTTTCTTTTCATCTGGGTTTAAGTGAATCTGGAGAATGAAACGTCTCCAGGTTGTATTTCTGCAGGTTCTCAGTGATTTGCCTTTTGCTCATTGAATCCTATTTATGCTGAACGTCTATTTTAGGATCATCTGACTCAAATATCCTCCCCCGTTTGGTTTACTCAGCAGAGAATTTCTGGATAATTTGATGACAATATTGTTTCAAATTATTTTTATTACATTTTTTTTTATCCTTTTTTTTTTTCCCCTAGAAAAACATCACTTGCTGCATGTTTTGATGATTGCAAACTGGCAAAGCTAAAGAAACTTTAGTGTGTAAATATTATTTCTTTTCCAGACCCTGAACCCCAAATGGAACGAGGAATTTTATTTTCGAGTAAGTCTCTCTTTACTCGCAGTCATTACTAGGACAGGCACAGTTAATCTTATTTTAAATCTGTTATTCACATGCTGACTTAAAAACTTTGGGACTTGGCTGCACAAAATCTTTTCCCCAGAGCTTTTTTTTGTTGTTTAATAGCAGCCAATTTTCTTGCAGGTGAACCCGACCAACCATCGGCTCCTGTTCGAGGTGTTTGACGAGAACAGGCTGGTGAGTGCTTGGCTGGGGGGTTTTGCTGATGGAAATGCAGCAGAGGGTGGCTGGGTGGCTCTTTGGGCTCTGTGGCGCCGTATCTTTGAGAGATCAGGAATTCACAGGGTGAGAAGACACCGAACTGCTTATTTTGGCTTTGCTTTGCAATATTTATTGCCGATACCCGAATGGTTTTTGTTGCGAGGACTTGGCTCCTCCTCGTCGTTCCCGAGTGACCAAAGCACCCTCTGGCTCCATTTCCCTGGGGATTGCTCGTTTTTCTGGCTTCGGAGAGCAAACAAAAAAAACTGGGAAAGGAGCTTGGTGTCCTGCTCAGAGGGGGAGTGCAGGTTACCCCGAGCTCGTGGGGACGGCGTGCGAGTCGGAGCTTTCTGAAGGCGAGGAGTCGGCGTTGGGAGCACGGTGAAAATTGAAAGCATAACTGTGCTATATTTATTCCCGCTCTGCCACGGCAGCCTGGGGCTGGAAGGCCCCAAAATGGGACTGTGGAAAGGAGCTCCCTGAAACTTTTAGCCCAAAAGGGGAGCGTTTTCCTCGCGGCGAAGCTTTTGCGCCCCGCGGACGCGGTTTCGATTTACAGCCGCGCCGAGCACGCTGATGGAAAAGGAGCAGCTGGGAAGGTGCCATTTCAGGCTCTTGCTGGCATTAAAAAAAAAAAAGAAAAGGAAAAAACAAACCCCCCCACACACTGGAGAGGGGGAACCGGGCCACGTGACCGGCGCCATCCTACCCTATGTCACCGTGTGTCGGAGCGCTGCCTGCTCCTGCCCAATCATGCCTGGAATGCCGCTTGCCACTTGGGCTATTTCTGCTATCTGTCGCTGCCAGGGCTGCAGTGCTAACCGGTTGGCAGATGGGACGCTTTTCCCCCGAGCCGATGCCTCTGGTTTTTGACTCCTGGCCGTTCTCCCTCTCCGCTCTCCGTGTCGAACCATGGCCCACCGGCTGCGGTTTCATTTTGGCTCCGGGCGAAGCCACACGGCCCCCGAGTCGGAGATCCTGGAGCGGGAGCGGGAAGACGACTTTTTCCTGGCGTTCCACACGCTGCCGAGGCGGAGCGGCCCTCACGCCTGCTCCCGGCGCGGCGCGGCCGGCGACCTGAAGAGGAGCACGTCCATGTTCATCCCGCAGCTGCTGGCCGGCGCCGAGGCGCGGCCCACGCGCAGCTCCTCCGTGCAGATCTCGCTGCAGCGCAAAGGCGCCGACGGCGAGGGCGAGGAGGCCGGGCCCTGCCAGCCCTCGGCCCTCGGGGAGCGCTGCTGCGCCGCCCCTCCGGAGAACCGCCCCGCCGCCCCGGGCAGCCCCCACAGCTCTGCCCCCGGGTCGGGGCAGCGGGCAAATGGAACCGTTTGCTGCAATCGCCGGGTGTTTTGTGCCGTCCCCTCCAACAGCCAGAGCAAGGAGGCTCCGGCCGCCGCCCGGCGAGAGGAGGCGAACGAGGCGCCGTCGGGTCTGAACATCAGCGGGGTGAGGATCCAGCATCGGGCTTCCAGCGCAGATGTGCCTCAAGTGACTCTGCTTCCCTTGGGTTCGGAGGCTCCGGGTAACGCCGCCCCCCCCGAACCCCGGCGCTGGTCCTTGCAGCACGTGCCGGATCCGTCGGCGAGTTCGGGGAAAAAGTTCTTTGTCCTCCAGTTACAGCAGCCGCAGGCGAGCGGAGCAGGCGCCGGGGGCGGAGGGAACTTCGGGTTTACCGGGACAAAGGGGGACAGATTGGTCAGGTACCCTCGGATACGGCTGGAAAGGAGCACTTCCTACCCCGTCCAGCCGCCGGCAGAAGGAATCGGCCCCCCGGCCGACGGGCCGGGCTCGGAGCCGCCTGGGAACGGCAGGAGCAGGTCAGAAGTATCGGGGAGCGACTCGGTCGAGCGGATTCCTCAAGGGCAGGGCTGCTTGTTTAAAATCAGACCGGAGCAAAAGACGAGGCAGCAGCACTTCAGGATCCTTGTCACCCGCGGGCCCGACGAGCAGAGTCAGGGGGTCGGCACGGACGGTCCCGGCGCCGCGGTAAGTCCCGGGTGTGCCGTGCCCGGCAGAGCCTGTGCTGGAACGTTCTGCCTTTGTCAGGACCGAGCCCCGAATGGTCTCTGTTTCTGATCTAACACAACTTTGCTCTCAGCCGTGGTTCCATCCAGCGCGGTATTTTCGGGTCCCGCCGTCACACGTTTCTCGGCTCAGCGTTACGTCAGCCGGAAAGATTGTTAAAAATCAAACGGCAAATTGTGTGTTTGTGTTGAGTTGGCCGAGGCCCTCGCGCGCCCTGGTTTGAAAAACAAATCTTTTGGCACCCTTCCGAGCGTCGTGTGTGCACGCGTGTACCTCCCCACGCTTTTCAAACACGGATTGTAGCGCAACAGCAGCCAAGACCACGGGAATCTGAGGAGAATTCCAGCTGAAATACTGACAGGGAGCTGGGTGAAAAATTAGTCTCTGCGGCAGTCATTTGATTTTTCTCCTTCTGGAAACGAAACCGGCTCGTCCTGGTTTTGTGTGCCCCAAGTCCGGGTGGCTTGGTTGTTGAAACCCAGCCCAGAGGCAGCTGCTCCTGCAGCAGGGCCAGGGATGACTCTGCAGCTCCCGTGACCTTCTTTTGAGCTCTTGGGTGGGCGCTGTGAGGGGAAAACCACGGAGGGTCCCTCAGCTTTGCTTTCCAAAGAGCGAAATCAAACCCCCGTAAACTAAAGCAGAGCGGTGCAGGTTTGGTGAGGGAGCAGTTCTGGTTCAGGAGCGTGCCGTGTCTTTCCTGGCAGCCAAAATCAGCTGCTCGCGGAGAACCACCCGCAGAAGTGAGTCTGGAGGATCTGTGCTGCTGCTTGGGCCGTGCCTGAAATACCTGCTCTCTCCAGCCCAGGGGAGAAGTTGTTTGCAGCAAAAAAAAAGCCCCTAATTGTGGTGGTGCAGGGGGTTTGTGTGGGGGGGGGGCTGTGAGCAGCAGCTGCTGCGGCCGGATTTGGATTTATCCCGCAGCAAACATCCCAGTCCTGCTGCTCCCGGGGCCCGGCACCTTCCAAAGGGCTGCTCTGGGAGAGGGAAAGGCAGGATGTGTTTCATTAGCAGCCAGGGTGAAAATATTGAGTAAAACTATTGCGTCTGATTGTGAAACGTTGGATTTGCGGGTCTCTTGGCCTGGTTGTCGCTGGGGGCCGGTGGGAAACTGGGAAACACTTGAGAAATGCCACGTTGGACAACTGGTGGGGAGGGCTGACAAAGGCAGCTTTGTTGGGAGCAGAGCACAACGTGTGCCCTAAGAAAACGGTGCGGGAGCGGGAGGGAATTATAATTCAGCTCCCGAGCAGGAACGGCACCTCTGGCTCTGGAAGCCTGCGTTTCTCCCGGCTCAGCTCTTCTCTGCTTCCTCAGAAATGGTGCAAATCCCGAATTAGCCACGCTCCAGAGACACCAGAGGCACAAAGCAACAAGGGCAAGCTCAGATGAGGGGCAGGGAACCTTCCTCTGGGGGTCATTTTTATCCCCCGGAGCTGGTAACAAAGGCAGAGCTCTTGGCTGGAGTCCTTCTCCAAAATTAGTAATTAGCCCCTGATAATTACATGAGGAAAAATATTTACTCTTTGTCAGAATCCCAGAATAATAATATAATAATGCATTATTATATTATTATAATAATAATATAATAATGCATTATTTTCTGGAGGGGGTGGATACTTTCTTAGCCCTTGCCTTCCACTCCCCCTTTTTCTTGGTTTCAGCGACCCCTTCAGCATAAAAATCCTATTTTTCTGCTTTAGGACATGAACTGATGCATTGGATTCAAGATTATTGCATTTTTGTTTCGAGAGGGTTTTTTTGGCGACAATTCCTTCCTTTCTCACAGGACAAGGGGCAGAAGCTTTGGCAGTGCAAGAGAAGTAATTTAGGATTGGAATTAATTGCTGTTTAATTGCTTAATCCCTTTAAGAAAGGATCCGGTTGTGGTTGTCCCCGTGTGCCAGGAAAGGGACTTTTATTTGGATTTATGGCTCGGTTTTGGCAGGGCTTGGGGCAGCAATTAAAAATGCCACCTTTTAAAGAACAGGTGCAATGAGCAGGAGTTGAGGTTTTGTCACCCAAAACTGGGAAAAGAACGATTTCAGGCATTGCCACAGGAGCGCCCTTCGAATGCAGGTCTTGCCAAGTGAGATTTTTCAGTTCCTTTTGTGAATTCTGGGGACTTGAATTTTCCCTCTTCCTTTTCTTCTAAAGTGAAACCCAGGTTTAATTTCAACTTCCTGTAAATCAAGTTCAAAACTGAATCGATGGGAGCACTTTTGGTGCGACGCTACCCCGTAAAATCTGAATTTTTAATGTTAAACTTGACGCTCTGCTATGGGAAATATGTAAACTTGGCCGCCCGCGCTTCCTGGAATTCCCTGGCCATAAATAGGGAGCAGGTTATTTGGGAATCACCAGCACTGAGCGTCTCAGAGATGAGTTACAACAACATAAAGGGGTGGGAGCCATTGTTTGCTGAACAAACCTCCTCAGGGTTTTTTTGCTGTTTATGGGGGTTTTTATTTTGCTTTTCTGATGTAAATTTACTCCTTTTCCTGCCTTTTTTTCTCTCTCCTGGGGCCAGACCAGAGACGACTTCCTGGGCCAGGTGGATGTGCCGCTCAGCCACCTCCCGGTAAGCAGAGGAACAGCTTGTTTTTTTTGGGGGAAAAAGCTTCATTTTGGCAGATTTCATTATTTTAGCAGTGAGAATTCTAGCAGGGAGCAATTAAAATAATGGAATCATTTTGTTGTCAGCGGTCAGATTGTTGTTTGTTCCTGTTTCTTGATAAATGGAGAGATCTGGGGGATCTGTAATTCCCTGAAGCCCCACTTGCCTGGGTTCCTTCCAGCAGCCAGGATCCTGCAGGGACCACACAATTGCAAAATTAAGGGCAATTTCTATTTCTAGAGGCGTATAAGTAGAAGTAAATATGTATATTTATATATATATATATATATATATTAAATGTATATATTTATATATATATTTATATGTATATGTATATATATTTATATGTATAAATTTTTATATAGATTTATATGTATATATTTATATAGATTTATATGTATATACTTGTATAGATTTATATGTATATACTTGTATATATTTATATGTATATACTTGTATATATTTATATGCATATATTTATATATATATTTATATGTATATATTTATATGCATACATTTATATGTATATAGTTATATATACTTATATGTATGTACTTGTATATATTTATATGTATATACTTGTATATATTTATATGTATAAATTTATATATATTTATATGTATATATTTATATGTATATACTTGTATATATTTATATGTATATAGTTATATATATTTATATGTATATATTTATATATATTTATATGTATATACTTTTATATATATACTTGTATATATTTATATGTATAAATTTATATATATATTTATATGTATATACTTGTATATATTTATATGTATATATTTATATGTATAAATTTATATATATCTATATGTATATATTTATATATATCTATATGTATATATTTATATATATTTATATGTATATATATATATTTATATATATTTTTATATATGTATATATTTATATATATATATATGTATGTATATATTTATATATATATATATATATATATATATATGCAGGGATTGTTTTAGCCTCGGTGCAGACATTTCTGCTATTATATTCTGGTTTGGGTGACTGACAGAGGCTGGGTGTAATTAGCATTTTTAACGATGTCCCTGTTGATCTCAACCTCTGGGACCTTGCCGAAGTGATCAGAAAGCTGAAATTCTTGTGGAATAGGAAGTTTCCAAGATCCCAGATTTAGGGTTCGATGGCAGTCAGCGATGGAATCTTTCTGTGGCTGCGCTCGTGAGCAAAGCCTTCAATTTGCCGTTTTCTCCCCCGCTCCCAGACCGAAGACCCGACCATGGAAAGACCCTACACATTTAAGGATTTCCTCCTCAGGCCCAGAAGGTGAGGGGGGAAAAATCGTAGAATCGATTGGGTTGGAAGAGTCCTCCGCGGTCATCAAGGCCTCGTGTGCTTTAGAGGGAGAAATCCTGCTGGATTTTTAATTTGGGGGTGGTTAAACGAGGTGGTAAATGAGATGTTAAATGAGATGTTGAACGCGGCTCCTCGTCTCGCAGCCACAAGTCTCGCGTGAAGGGTTTCCTGCGGCTGAAGATGGCCTACATGCCCAAAAACGGGGGCCAGGAGGAGGAGAACAGCGACCCGAGGGACGACTCCGAGGTAAGGCTGAACGCTCCGGAGGTTCAAGGACAACTGTGGGAGCAGCTGGACCTTGGAGGGTTGGTTCCCTTTGGCGCCCAGCCACCCTCCTTGATGGCTTTGAGTTGGGTTCTCCCGGTGAAAGGAGGTTTTTTGTCTCCCTTCACCCCTCAGCACGGCTGGGACGTGGTCGATCCCGGCGACTCCGCGTCCCAGCGGCAGGAGGAGCTGCCCCCCCCTCCGCTGCCCCCGGGCTGGGAAGAGAAGGTGGACAACCTGGGCAGGACCTACTACGTCAACCACAACAACAGGACCACCCAGTGGCACCGGCCCAGCCTCATGTGAGCGGCAGAGAGAACCCCTGGGGGCCTGCAGGCAAAAATTCTTAGGCTCCAGAGGCTTCCCCAGCCCCAGAGAGACAGGGATGTCCTGGGGAGTGCCAGGAAAGCTGAAGGGGGGTGGGAGGGAAGTCAGAATATGGGGAGACAGAGGTGGAATGTTTCAGGAATTGAACGGGAATAAATGACTTTGTTCTGTAGAAAGTCAACTCCGTTAAGTTTTGATGAGGTCGAACGGATGGGCTTGGAGGAGATCCTGGTTGTTCCTCAGTGCCCAGGCTGCATTCCCCGGGTGTGCTAACAGCTCTGCAAGCTGTCAGGACTGGCTTTAGGAAGAACTGACCTCTAAACCATGGCCAAGGGAGTGCTGGATTCTCCAGCCCTGGCCACTTTCTGTCCAGCCTGACACGTGCACGAATAACGAGTTTTATGATCAGAAGCGTTCCCAAGGTTTCGAAGGCGGCGGACGAAGTCGGGGTTTGGTTTAATTGGGGTTATTTTCGTGTTCTTTTCTCGTTCTCCCCCCCCCTCCTGCAGCGACGTGGGGTCGGACTCCGAGAACAACATCCGGCAGATCAACCAGGAGGCCGCTCACCGGCGGTTCCGCTCGCGGCGCCACATCAGCGAGGACCTGGAGCCGGAGCCCGCGGAGAGCGGGGACGTCCCTGAGGTGGGCGCTGAGCCTCAGACTGCTACGACACAAAAAGCTCTGTGTAAACCCTTAACTTCATTTATTCTGTTCTGTTAGCCCTGGGAAACCATCTCCGAGGAGGCGAGTGCCAGTGGGGATTCCTTGAGCTTGGCACTGCCACCCCCTCCCGCGTCGCCGGTGTCCCGCACCAGCCCCCAGGAGCTGTCGGAGGAGCTGAGCAGGAGGCTCCAGGTCACTCCCGAGGCCAACGGGGAGCAACTCGGCTCTTTGATTGTACGTAGGGGGCCGCTCTTCCTCTCAGCAGCAGCACAGGGAGTTCTTGTTGGCTTCAAGACACCTTTCTTTTGTTTCTCTGCCAGCAAAGAGAACCCTCTTCCAGGCTGAGGTCGTGCAGCGTCACGGACGCGGTGGCCGAGCAGTCCCAGTTAGCCCTGGTAAGCCCAGAGCTCCCTTCCCAAACGAGGGGTGAATAAAACTGTGAATAAAACTGGTCTGACTGCAAAAGAATATTTAAAAAATTCTACTTTTCTCAGGGTTTTTTTTTTCCTCCAGTTCTGTATCAGAAATGTGAATCTGCAAGTAGCAAATCTGGGCCTAATATTTGCTGAAATATTGAGTATATATAGTATAGCAATAAGTTTGTTACTGCTGTTGCTCCTCTCTGCTTGTTCTCTCTGTTGCTCCTGGGTGGGAAAAGAGCCCTCGGATCTTTAGGAAAGAAAGAAATCCCTCTCAGAGCTTGTGCTTAATTTCCTCATTCCTTAATTTTCCAGTCTCTTGACTGCAGGGTTATTTGACTCTTACTTATCCAAACTGATAAAAGGGACAAAAAAAAAAATAATAAAAATCCACCTTTCTGAGCCAAACTCATTAAAGCCCAGAGTTAAAAAGTTGGAGGGCTGTTTGCTGAGCGAGGTACCTGAATCTGGGCCAGGCTGATCCAAAGGGGTCTCTTGGGAGAAGAAAAATAATCTGCCCCCAAGAGCTTGTATTTAATGAGATCAGAAATGGTGGTTGTGCTTATGTGAGTTAACAAGTTGCTTTGTTGGAAGATGCAGGACTTTGAGATGTTTTGAGCTGTTATAAAATCATGATGTGAGTGGGCAGAGGATGTAGAATAAGGACAGAGTGGTTTCTTGCCCCAGCAGCCCTCGGTGGCCTACGTGCACACCACCCCCGGGCTGCCCTCGGGCTGGGAGGAGCGCAAGGACGCCAAGGGCCGGACCTACTACGTCAACCACAACAACCGCACCACGACGTGGACACGGCCCATCGTGCAGGTACAGGGCAAACCCTCCAGCTGGGGGTTAACTTCAGTTAAAACGGAATTTTCCCTCTGGAATTTAAAGGGGAAAAATCCTGAGTGTCGTCGCGCCGACTCGGGTGAATCGTAAAAAAATTGCCGTGGTCGAGATGGTTTTGCTTTGGGCTGTGTTATGGCCCAGGTCAACCAGAGAGGGGTGGAGGGAACTCCTAAAAGGAGGCAGATGTGTTCTTAGGGTTCAATTTGAAAGTTAACCCGCTCCATTAATAGAGCAGGACCACGTATTAAATTAAATTACATTAAATCCTTATCTTTAGGAAATTATGTTTAAGAACGATCATCGTGATGCTAATAAGCAGTGCCACGGTTTTTAAAGTGCCCTGGCAGTGTTTGTGCCCTTTGTGACTTGGCTCTGCCCCCCTCAGCTCGCCGAGGACGGGCTGGTGGCCCCGGGCAGCAGCGGCAGCAGCAGCAGCAACCACCTGAGCGAGCCGCAGATCCGGCGGCCCCGCAGCCTCAGCTCCCCCACCGTCACCCTGTCGGCCCCGCTGGAGGTGAGGACACCCCTGCAGCCCTTGTTGCCTTCCCAAAGGGTGTTGGATTGCTTTTGTTAAGACTCAGCCACACTGAGGGGAGAGCCAGTCCTTCCGATCTCCCCGGGTCGGTTTCGGTGAGTTTTGGTGAGTTTTGGTGTTTGGCTGCTCCGCAGGGCATGAAGGACTCGCCGGTGCGCCGGGCGGTGAAGGACACCCTCTCCAACCCCCAGAGCCCGCAGCCGTCCCCCTACAACTCGCCCAAGCCCCAGCACAAGGGGGCCCAGAGCTTCCTGCCCCCGGGCTGGGAGATGCGCATCGCCCCCAACGGCCGCCCCTTCTTCATCGACCACAACACCAAGACCACCACCTGGGTAAGGGCTGCCCACCCCGCTCGGAACTGCTGCTGCCTGTTCTCCTGCCTGCACACCCCCCCCCTTAGTGCTGTTTGTAAGAGCCAAAAAGGAGTTTGTAGGTCTGCCTTGACCTGTGGGGTTTTCGGTTGCAGGAGGATCCGCGGCTGAAGTTCCCGGTGCATTTGAGATCCAAAGCGTCCCTGAACCCCAATGACCTGGGCCCTCTTCCTGTAAGTGCCCTCCACCCGCTGTGCCGGGCTCTCCTCTGCCCCTGGCACGGGCACTGGGGCCTTGCTGGGAGCTGGGGCTTCCCTGGGGCCTCTTCCTGTGCTCCCTGAGCTTCCAGACACCTGCCCGGGCCTTGGTGGCCTCTCTGCTCTTTGCTGATCACTTGGGAAAAACAGAGCAGAATGTTCCAAGCAAAGCTCTGGCAGCGCCCCAGCACGTTCTGGGATTTATAAACCTGAATAAGGGTTGATTTTTCTGTGGAACTTCCATATTTTGTGGAGAAAACTCTGAGTTTAACGTCAGAAGTTTTGCCATACCCGTAACCAAAGTATAAGAGGGATTTAGAGCCACGTCAGATGCAGAGCATCTCTGACACTTCCATGAGGTGGGCAGGGCATTGCTTCAGGCCCTGTGACACTGGCACTTGTTTTACTTAATTATTTTCTCTTCTGTTCGTTTTTATTTCCCCTTTCCAGCCCGGCTGGGAGGAAAGAATCCACCTGGACGGGAGGACCTTCTACATCGACCACAGTAAGTAAAGCACTCGGGCCCCAGAGCAGCTGAAAGGGAGCTCCCAAGCCTTGAAGTGAAAGCTTTGTGATTTTACTCTTCATTTAGGAAGCCAGGTGTTGATTTGTGGAGACATTGATCCCAGAGACTTAGTGCCCTCCTACGGTACTGTACCCTCACTGGCAGCTTGCTTTAATTGGCTCATCAAGCTTTGTCCCTCTCTGACTTTTGTGAAGCATCAACGTCTCCTCTCTGTGGTTCCTTTCGTTCTCGTGGATATTTTGGGCTCGTTGTCGTCGTTTGTCGATGATCTCGTGGCTTCTTTGCACTTTTAATAAGTGAAAATCCCCCGCTAGGAATAGAAAATAAGATGGGAAAAGGTCCCGTGGCCACAGCTCCACGTGTAGGCAGTGAGGAGTCCTTCCCTCTGCTCTCAGCAGCTTTGTGGCAGTGCTGGTTCTGATCTTATTTCCTATTTTGGAGCGTGTCCAACTGCCCCAGCCCAGTTCTGTTGGTGCAGTTCCAGTGTCAAGTGATGTTTTCGTTGTAGAGCATCTCAGAACTGCTGTGTGAGTTTTGTTGGTGTTTGAGCACAAAGCCACCCCCAAAGGCCGGGCTGGGTCTTCTTCTCCTTCCTTTTTTTTTGGGTTTGTTGTGGTTTTTTTTTTTAAACTTCCAGACTCATAACGAGAGATTTCTTCACAGAACCGTCAGAGGAGGGGCCAGAGAGGTTAAAATCTGAGCTGTTCCCTGGGTTTGCCAGAGTCAGGTTTGTCCCTAGGCCGAGTAACAGACTCCCAAGCTCACCTCTAATTAAGCCATTCTTAAAGGACTAAAATTAAAGCTAATTAATCTCTGCTACTGGTGCAGCAGAGAGGTGTTACTGGTGCAGCAGAGAGGTGTTACTGGTACAGCAGAGAGTGCTACTGGTACAGCAGACTGGTGCAGCAGAGGGTGTTACTGGTGCAGCAGAGGGTGTTACTGGTGCAGCAGAGGGTGTTACTGGTGCAGCAGACTGTTACTGGTGCAGCAGAGGGTGTTACTGGTGCAGCAGGCTGTGGGTGCCAGGCAGGGGTGACTGGCACCCGGCAGGGTGGTTTTTTGGAGTGTTGTCTGGTCGTCGCGACACCATCGTCCTGTCGTGGGTCTGTCGTGTTCAGGATCTTGGGAGGATCAGCTGGCTGGAGGCAGGGAAGGGAGAGTCCCCCCCCGGGCTGGAGACCCTTCCTCTCACCCTCCTGGTGCTCTCCCAAGCTTGGGATGGAAGGAACTGGGCTGTGTTGGTGCCACTGCCAACCTTGTTGGAAAAATCCAACAAGAATTCCCAGCGTGGCCCCGGAGAGGTCACAAAATCCTTTTTTTTTTTTTTTTTTTTGTCATTTGCAGATAATAAAATTACCCAGTGGGAGGACCCCAGGCTGCAGAACCCGGCCATCACCGGCCCGGTAAGTGCTGCTGGGGGGATTTGCCACGGGAGAGGCAAAACCAAGTCGAAACCCAAAGTATTTTCCTTCAGTGTCAAATTTTCCAAACATCAAAGACCGAGCGACCTTTTTGTGACCGTCAGGGTGAAACGATGGCGTTTTGGGGGGTTCTTGGGTTTCTCCTGGTGCAGGGTGGGACATGGAGGTGGCAGGGCTGAATATTTTTGGCTCCCCAAGTGCTGGGCAGCTGGAATAACGCGTCCTCTCCCGCCAGGCCGTCCCCTACTCCCGGGAGTTCAAGCAGAAATACGACTATTTCCGGAAGAAGTTGAAGAAACCCGTGAGTAGATCCGGGCAGGGGAGGCACCTCCCAGCCTTACTCAGTCGTCCTGCTCGAGCAGGGATCCAAAACCACGAAGAAAAGTTTGAATTGGTTGAATTTCTCACCAAAAAAAAACCCCCCATTTCTAAGTCTTCTCTGTTTGCCCTTAAAATGGAGCTTGGGGGTATCAAAAAACTCTGGTTTTTGTCATTAGTTTGCCCAAGGAGCTCCTTTTTGAGACTTTAATCTAATCTTCCTTCCCCCCCAGGCTGACATCCCCAACAGATTCGAGATGAAGCTGCACAGGAACAACATTTTCGAGGAGTCCTACCGGCGGATCATGTCGGTGAAGAGGCCCGACGTCCTCAAAGCCCGGCTCTGGATCGAGTTCGAGTCGGAGAAAGGGCTGGACTACGGGGGTGTGGCCCGAGAGTGGTTTTTTCTCTTGTCCAAGGAGATGTTTAACCCTTACTATGGTCTCTTTGAATACTCAGCGACGTAAGTAGCCGGGAAATCTTGCTGTTACCTTTTGGAGAAGAGGCAGGGTCGCTCGGGGCGGGGGCAGCCCCTCCTCCCCGGGGTGTCCTGGGCAGCCCCACCGCCCCCTTCCCTGCCCTCAGAGAGCTTTGCAAGCCCAGAAAACGTCCCCAGTGCTCGGGGAGGGAGCGGGGTTGGGGGTTGGGGTGGCTACGGGGTGGCTTTGGGGGTGCCAGCAGCAGGCCCAGCCTGGCCTGGGAGTGTTGAACGGGCTGGGAAGGGGATGTGCAGCAGGATCTGGGATCTGGGATTTGGGATTTGGGATCTGGGAAGGACCCCCCCCGCCGCTGTTGCCCGAGCACGACTCGTTTATTGACGTATCTGAGCGCCTGCTGATTTCCAGACCTGGTTCTTTAGCTGTTTTTTTTTCTTTCCCCCCCCTCTCCCCTCCAAAAAAAGGGACAACTACACACTTCAGATTAATCCTAATTCAGGTCTCTGTAACGAAGACCACCTGTCCTACTTCACCTTCATCGGCCGCGTGGCCGGGCTGGCCGTGTACCACGGGAAGCTGCTGGACGGTGAGTGCCAGCCTGGTTTTCTGGCAGAGGGGGGGTGATTTGGAATGGCACAGAGTGAGGCTTTTAAACGGGATCCACGGGTGCCCCCTCGAGCAGTTGGACCTTTGAGGAAGCTGCGGGTGATGCTCCCCTCTCTCTCCTTCCAGGCTTCTTCATCAGACCTTTCTACAAGATGATGCTGGGCAAGCCAATCACTCTGAAAGACATGGAGTCAGTGGTAAGACACATTTAGCCCTGGGTTTCTGGAACTCTGCTCTGATGTGCCCCTTTTCAAACTCTGTTTAATTAACTCTGCCCCCAGGACAGCGAATACTACAACTCCCTGAAGTGGATCCTGGAAAACGACCCCACAGAGCTGGATCTCATGTTCTGCATAGATGAGGAGAACTTTGGGCAGGTAGGGGAGAGGTTCTTTCCACCTGAGGGTTGGTTGGTTGGGCAGTTTTACCTCTTAAACCTGGATTCTGGCTCTGGGTCTGACTTTTGAGAACTACCTTCAGCGTTTCAAAGCGGGCCCAAAACGCCCTGTCAGTGCTCGCTGCCTTTTTCCTGGAGGGTGGAACATCAAGTTCTGAGTTCCAGGGAGAACCAGGGAGAATATTGAGAACCAGGGAGAATTCTGAAGCCACAGGATGGGGAAATTTGAATTACACCAGTTGATTATTGGTGATTTAACTCCAAATTATTGCCAGCCTTTCCCTGCCAGTTTTCCCCTTCTGCTGCCACGGGTTTGTTCCCTGACTCCAAAGTGTAAATCCATTTACTGAGAATTTCCTGGTTGTGCAAGAAACGTGCCCTCAAACAACAGGTTTTGTTTTTTTTTGGTCCTTTTTGAAACCCAGACATATCAAGTGGACCTGAAGCCCAACGGCTCCGAAATCATGGTGACCAACGAGAACAAGAGGGAGTACATTGAGTGAGTATTCCCAGTTTTGGGTTTGGGGGGTTTTTTTTTCCCCAAAATTCCACCAGTCTCAGCTGATAAATCAGAACAACTGAGCCTGCTGAAGTTGTCAAAGTGAAATCTCTGAACTCTTGACTGAGTGTTCCTGAGGGGTTTTTCTTCTCTCTCCGCAGCCTGGTCATCCAGTGGAGGTTTGTCAACAGGGTGCAGAAGCAAATGAACGCCTTTCTGGAGGTGAGAGGCTCTTTGGAGCTGCCTGCTCCAAAAATTTGCTCCAAAAAGTGCTCCAAAAATAAAGCACTTTTTTCCTAGTGCACATTTCTTCCCCCGGGGGGGGTCTGTGTGAAGGGAATGCCAACGGGATGGCATTAGGATTTTAACTTCGCTTCTCTTCTTCCTAGGGGTTCACAGAACTGCTTCCCATCGACCTGATTAAAATTTTCGATGAGAACGAGCTGGAGGTGAGCGGGTTTGGTGCCCACAGCGGGCACAGGGATGTGCCACGGTCTGGGCTCCTCAGTCTCCCCGAGACAAAGCTGCCGAGGGGGAAATGAGGCAGTTTCTCCCTAATTAATCAATCTTTTCGTGCCATCCAAAGAGCTGCCCTTGGGGGAGGTGGCTGGGGGGGTGCCCGTGCAGTGCCACGACCCCTCCCTGACCCCCCAGTGCTTCTCTTCCCCGCAGCTCCTGATGTGCGGCCTCGGCGACGTCGACGTCAACGACTGGCGCCAGCACACCATCTACAAGAACGGCTACTGCCCCAACCACCCCGTCATCCAGTGGTTCTGGAAGGTAATCCCACCTCTGGCTCTTGCTAAAAACGAGGGCTGCAATCAGTTTTCTTCTTGGAAAACCTCTGAGAACGTTGTGCCGGGAGGGAAGCGTCCTGCTCCCGCCTCTCCCAGAG